>NC_000082.6:54121574-54334074 GCF_000001635.26 Mus musculus
TTTGAAAGTGATTCTTTCTTGTTTGAAGAATTTACAACTAGATAAAAGAATTAAAAACAAAGGACAGCAATAGGTGAAACTAGGTCACTAAGGTGTATCATGTAAAGAGTGGATTGAGATGTTTTAAAATTTTTCTTCAAACTCAAGTAACCTGATGGTACCACGTTTTCTGTATGAACAAGAATGTTTTGTCAGGGTATGTAAAAACATGATCTCTATAACTGTTATAATTTCCATATTAAAACATGTGTAACATTTCAAAACTTTCTACATATATATGTATAAACATGTACATGACACACACATTATATACATACACACACACACACACACACACACACACACACATATATATATATATATATGTGTGTGTGTGTGTGTGTGTATATATATACACACATTATTGAGGGGGATGGAGAGAAAGGGCTATTTAAAGTTAGAAATCACAGCATGAAAAGTTCAGAGAAGCCAGCAAGAAATATCTGTATTGGTATAGTCCATATATTAAAGAAGCAGCTGATAATGGCTCAAAAGAAAGTAATGATGCAGAAATACATAATTTCTTAGAAATTACATAAGTAGTTAAAATTGGTAATAGAAATTGTTGAGTCTGTTTTGATGAATCTTACAGAAACATGAAGAATTATGTGTTGGGCTGTAGAGTTCTATGTACAATGCAACACAACTATAAAAACAATAAGAAGATTATGTCTTTGACCTAAGGCTAGTCTTCAATAACAGCAGAAATAAGAGAAAGCCCACATATACATGGAAACTAAACAACTCTCTACTCAATGATAACTTTGTCAGGAAAGAAATAAAGAAAGAAAACTAAAGAATTGCTTGAATTTAATGAAAATGTTGACACTTCATACCTAAACTTATGGCACACAATGAAAGCAGTGCTAATAGGAAAATTCATAACACTAAGTGTCCTTTTAAAGAAACTGCAGTGATCTTACTCTAGCAACTTAACAGCACACCTGAGAGCTCTAAAACAAATAGAAACAAACCCATCCAAGAGGAGTAGAAGGCAGGAAATAGTCAAACTCAGGGCAAAAATCAACCAAATAGAAACAAAGAGAACAATACAAAGAATCAGCAAAACCAAAACCTAGTTCTTTAAGAGAATCAAGAGGGGTTTATCAACAAAATAGATAAACCCCTAGCCAAACTATCTAAAGGACCCAGAGGCAGTATCCAAATTAACAAATTCAGAAATGAAAAGGAAGACATAACAGAAAAGGAGGAAATTTTTTAAAAAATCATCTGATCCTACTCTTAAAAGTCTATACTCAACAAAACTGGAAAATCTAGAAGAAATGGATGGTTTTCTTGACAGATACCACATATAAAAGTTAAACCAAGAGTAGATAAACTATTTCAGGCCCATATCTCACAAGGAAATATAAGAAGACATTAAAAAAAAAAACAACCAAAACAAACAAACAAAAAAAACCCAGAGCCAGATGGATTTAGTGAAGAATTCTACCAGACCTTCAAAGAAGACCTGATACCAATATTCCCCAAACTATTCCATAAAATAGAAACAGAAGGAACACTACCAAACTCATTCTATGAAGCCATAATTACTCTGATACTTAAACCACAAAGACTCAACCAAAAAAGAGAACTTCAGACCAATATTGCTTATGAATGTCAATGCAAAAATACTCAATAAAATTCTTGCAAACCGAATCCAAGAACACATCAAAGCCATCATTCACCATGATCAAGTAGGCTTCATCCCAGAGATGCAGGGTTGGTTCAATATAGGAAAATCTATTAACATAATCCACGTTATAAACAAACTCAAAGAAAAGAATCACATGATCATCATCTTAGATGCATAAAAAGCATTTGACAAAATACAACACCTCCTCATGTTAAAAGTATTGGAGAAATCAGGAATTTAAGGCCCATACCTAAACATAATAAAAGCAATATACAGCAAAACAACAGCCAAAATCAAATTAAATGGAGAGACAATTAAAGCAATCCTCCTAAAATCAGGGACAAGACAAGGATGCCCACTATACCAATATCTATTCAATATATTACTCAAAGTGCTAGCTAAAACAATAAGACAACAAAAAGAGATCAAGCAGATACAAATTGGCAAAGAAGAAATAAAGTTATCACTATTTGCAGATGATATGAGAGTATATATAAGCAACCCCGAAAATTCTACCAGAGAACTTCCCCAGCTGATAAACAAATTCAGCAAAGTGGCTGGATATAAAATTAACTAAAATAAATTACTAGCCTTCCTTTATACAAATGAACCAAGGCTTGGAAAAGGTGGAGTTTAAGGAAATTCTAAGCACAGTATGAAGGACCTTGGGGCTAAGTATAATTGTTCAAATGCCATGAGAGAGGAAATAAAGGTTGTAGGGAATAAATAACAGACATATTTTGGAAAACAGATTGGACATGTAAAGAATAATCTTGGTAATATTCACCAAGACAAAAATTGTGCTCACTTATCTATAAAAAACATTTGGAAACAAACAAGGATACAAGGTATCATCGGTTTTTCCTCCATAAACTTACTGATCTTAAAAAATTAAGTCTCCTTTTGTTGTCGAATTGCTATGGCTAGGACTTTAAGTACTATGTTGAAGATGTAGGGAGAAAGTGGGCAGCCTTGTCTAGTCCCTGATTTTAGTGGGATTGCTTCAAGCTTCTCACCATTTACTTTGATGTTGGCTACTGGTTTGCTGTAGATTGCTTTTATCATGTTTAGGTATGGGCCTTGAATTTCTGATCTTTCCAAGACTTTTATCATGAATGGGTGTTGGATCTTGTTGAATGCTTTTTCCACATCTAACGAGATGATCATTTGTTTTTTGTCTTTGAGTTTGTTTATATAATGGATTACTTTGATGGATTTTCATATATTAAACCATCCCTGCATCCCTGGAATAAAACCTACTTGGTCAGGATGGATGATTGCTTTAATGTGTTCTTGGATTCGGTTCGTGAGAATTTTATTGAGGATTTTTGCATCGATATTCATAAGGGAAATTGGTCTGACTTTTTGCAGATGATATGATAGTATATATACGTGACCCTAAAAATTCCACCAGAGAACTCCTAAACCAAATAAACAGCTTCGGTGAAATAGCTGGATATAAAATTAACTCAAACAAGTCAATGGCCTTTCTCTACACAAAGAATAAACAGGCTGAGAAAGAAATTAGGGAAACAACACCCTTCTCAATAGTCACAAATAATATAAAATATCTTGGCGTGACATGACTCTAACTAAGGAAGTGAAAGATCTCTATGATAAAAACTTCAAGTCCCTGAAGAAAGAAATTAAAGAAGATCTCAGAAGATGGAAAGATCTCCCATGCTCATGGATTGGCAGGATCAATATTGTAAAAATGGCTATCTTGCCAAAAGCAATCTACAGATTCAATGCAATCCCCATCAAAATTCCAACTCAATTCTTCAACGAATTAGAAAGAGCAATCTGCAAATTCATCTGGAATAACAAAAAACCTAGGATAGCAAAAGCTCTTCTCAAGGATAAAAGAACCTCTGGTGGAATCACCATGCCTGACCTAAAGCTTTATTACAGAGCAATTGTTATAAAAACTGCATGGTACTGGAATAGTGACAGACAAGTAGACCAATGGAATAGAATTGAAGACCCAGAAATGAACCCACACACCTATGGTCACTTGATCTTCGACAAGGGAGCTATAACCATCCAGTGGAAGAAAGACAGCGTTTTCTACAAATGGTGCTGGCACAACTGGTTGTTATCATGTAGAGGAATGTGAATCGACCCATTCCTCTCTCCATGTACTAAGGTCAAATCTAAGTGGATCAAGGAACTTAACATAAAACCAGAGACACTGAATCTTATAGAGGAGAAAGTGGGGAAAAGTCTCTAAGATATGGGCACAGGGAAAAAATTCCTGAATAGAACAGCAATGGGTTGTGCTTTAAGATTGAGGATTGACAAATGGTACCTCATGAAACTGCAAAACTTCTGCAAGGCAAAAGACACCGTCAATAAGACAAAAAGACCACCAACAGATTGGGAAAGGATCTTTACCTATCTTAAATCAGATAGGGGAATAATATCCAATATATATAAAGAACTCAAGAGGGTGGACTCCAGAAAAATCAAATAACCCCCTTAAAAGATGGGGCTCAGAGCTGAACAAAGAATTCTCCCCCGAGGAATACCGAAAGGCTGAGAAACACCTGAAAAAAATGTTCAACATCCTTAATCATCAGAGAAATGCAAATCAACACAACCCTGATATTCCATCTCACACCAGTCAGAATGGCTAAGATCAAGAATTCAGGAGACAGCAGATGCTGCCGAGGATGTGGAGAAAGAGAAACACTCCTCCATTGTTGGTGGGATTGCAAGCTTATACAACCACTCTGGAAATCAGTCTGGCGGTTCCTCAGAGAATTGGATATAGTACTACTGGAGGATCCCGCAATACCTCTCCTGGGCATATATCCAGAAGATGTCCCAACCAGTAAGAAGAACACATGCTCCACTATGTTCATAGCAGCCTTATTTATAATAGCCAGAAGCTGGAAAGAACCCAGATGCCCCTCAACAGAGGAATGGATACAAAAAATGTGGTACATTTACACAATGGAGTACTACTCAGCTATTAAAAAGAATGAATTTACGAAATTCCTAGGCAAATGGTTGGACCTGGAGGGCATCATCCTGAGTGAGGTAACACAATCACAAAAGAACTCAAATGAAATGTACTCACTGATAAGTGGATATTAGCCCAGAAACTTAATATAGCGAGATATAAGGTAAAAGATGCAAAACACATGAAACTGAAGAACGAAGACCAAAATGTGGACACTTTGCTCCTTCTTAGAATTGGAAACAATCACCCATGGAAGGAGTTACAGAGACAAAGTTTGGAGCTGAGACAAAAGGATGGTCCATCTAGAGACTGCCATATCCAGGGATCCATCCCATGATTAGCCTCCAAATGATGACACCATTGCATACACTACCAAGCCTTTGTTTGAAGGACTGTGATATAGCTGTCCCTTGTGAGACTAGGCCGGGGCCTAGCAAACACAGAAGTGGATGCTCACAGTCAACTATTGGATGGATCACAGGGCCCCCAATGGAGGAGCTAGAGAAAGTATCCAAGGAGCTAAAGAGATCTGCAACCCTATCAGTGGAACAATATTATGAACTAACCAGTACCCCAGAGCTCTTGACTCTAGCTGCATATGTATCAAAAGATGGCCTAGTTGGCCATCACTGGAAAGAGAGGCCCATTGGTCAGGCAAACTTTATATGCCCCAGTACAGGGGAATGTCAGGGCCAAAAAATGGGAATGGGTGGGTAGGGGAGTGGGGGGGGGGACTTTTGGGATAGCATTGGAAATGTAATTGAGGAAAATATGTAATAAAAATTTTTTAAAAAATTAAGTCAATTTATAGATGAATTGAAAATTTTTAAATAAGTCAAATTCCTAATAAACTGACTAGTATAAAGTATGTACTTGTGTAAACAAAATAAAAGTTAATCTTTTAGGCACATGATTACAGAAGGCAATAAGTTAAACATATTTCAAATACAAAGAGAATAAAATTAGCAAAATTGAGAAATAATTAGAAGTTGGTAAAAGGCAATCTCTAAGTGTTATGTTAATTATTTTTTTATTTCATGGATTCATTAATTTCTAATTTTAAGGTATGTCATTTGAAAATATCTACAATTTATTTACTTAACAGTTATTATATGATTTTAATATAGAATGCTGTTTTAGAAATCACATCTCTGACCCATAATTGTTCTTGTCTGAAAAAATTACAGGGGTGGAAATGGAAAGGAGCTTGAGGAATAGAAGGTACAGCAACAGGCCCAAAGTGGGATCCAGCTCAATGGGAGGTCCCAAGACCTGACATTATTACTGAGGCTGTGGAGAGCTCAAAAAAGGGACTTATCATGACTGCCTTTAGAAAGTCCCAACAAGCAAGTGAAAGAGTCAGATGCAGGTATTTGCAACCAACCAATGGACAGAAGCAGCTGACCCCTGCTGTTGAATTAGGGAAGGCTGAAAAACTGAGGAGAAAGGTGATCGTCCAGGAAGACCACCAGTCTCAATTAATCTGGACCCCAGAGTTCTCTTAAGCACTGGACCAACAAAAGTACAGCATACACAAGCTGATTTGTGGCCCCCTACACACGTACAGTAGAGGACTGCCAGCTATGTGGTCTTTCAGAGATGATGCACCTAATCCTCAAGAGACTGGAGGCCCCAGGGAGTTTAGAGGTCAGGTGGGGTGAGAGCTTGGGGCATCCACATGGAGACAGAATGGGTTGGGGAGGAGGTGTGGGATAGGGAACAGTCAGAGGGTGGATGAGGGGGCAGGGAATGGAATATGGAATGTAAAAACAAATAAAAAAAGAAATAACACTTTTTAAATTGCCATAATCAATACTTTGATGCCTTTTCCCATTATGCACAGGAAGGTTTTCTTTTTTTGCTTGGTAGGTTACCAGATTGTATTTTAATTGAAACATTTTTCACTTCCCTTTCTTACCTCCAACTTCTCCCATACCCTTATCCCTGTTCTTCTTAAAACTCCAGGACTATTTCAAGTGTTATTGCATACATATCAATACATGTGTGTACATGCATAATACCAAATGTGATCATTTGTGTCCATATAATGTGATATGTATGAATGTTTTCAAGGCTGACCCTTAGGCACTGACTAATCAACTATTGTGGTCATCCATGGAAGGGCTGCCTCTTCCACTCCCAGTTTTAATCCATTTTCTATGGACTTTTGTGTAAGTAAATACAAATCTGAGGCCATGTGATATTTTATCCAGATAGTACAGCATGTTCATGATGTGTTTGTTCAACTCACATTTGAAAACTCATGTTGGTGAGATTGATGGGTGTGGCTTATAAATAGGAGACAAAATCTCACAGCAAACTACAAGGCTTCTTTCTTTGATGACCTTTCTGTCCCCTCTTTCAATGTTTCTCAGGCCTTATGTGTTCAAGTGTTTTGTAGATGTATCCATTAGACCTGGGAAGAACAAAGCAAAATATTGATTGGTGGTTGTTTTCTGTGCTAGTCTCCATGTGAAAAAGAAACAGTTTCTTTTCATTAAAAAGATGAGAATTGTTGGCTTACAGAAATCTTAACTCTGTATCCTGAGATTCCTAACATCAATATGAAACCAAACAAAATGGCTTATTTTATCAATTATTATATTAATACAGATGCTGTTTGTTCCCATGCCAAAATGAAATTTCCTGTTTAAGACTTTCCTGACTTTCCAAAGATGACATAAATAATCTACAGGTAAGAGATGCTTCAGTCCTTAGAAAGAGGAACAAAATACTCAAAGGAGGAAATATGGAAACAGAGACAAAGAGTAGAGCAGAGACTGAGGGAAAGACCATCCAGAGAATGCCTCACCTGGGTGCTCCACCCCATATACAGTCACAAAACACAGACACTATTGAGGATGCCAAGAAGTCCTTGCTGACAGGAGCCTGATATAGCTGTCTCCTAGAGGTTCTGTCAGATCCTGACAAATACAGAGTTGGATGCTCACATACAATGGTTGGACTGAGCATGGGGTCCCCAATGGAGGAGTTAGAGAAAGGACTGAAGTAGCTGAAGTCAAGTCCATAGGAAGAACAATATCAACCAACCAGATTTCCCAGAACTCCCGGGGATTAAACCACCAACAAAACAGTACACATGGTGAGACCCATGAATCCAGCAGCATATTTAGCAGAGGATGGACTTGTCTAGCATCTATAGGAGAAAGGTCCTTGGTCCTGTGAAGGCTCAATGCCCCAGTGTAGGGGAATGTGAGGGCAGAGAGGCGGGGAGAGGAGTGGGACAGTGCATGAAGGAGCACCCTCATAGAAGCAAGGGAAGGTGGGGTAGGACAAGCGATTTCCAGAGGGGAAACTCAGAAAGGGGATAACAGTTGAAATGAAAATAAATAAAATATTCAATAAAAACAAAACAAAACAAAAAAGAGCTGGACTTCACCTCATTATACAGGCATGTTAACTGCATTAATGTTTAAGTACATTTAATATTGCTGTAATATATGAAAAGCTCATAAGACTTTGGCTTTTGTCTCAAACTTTGATGGAGTTTTCTTTTTCTACTTTAGCTTGAGTGATAGCAACATCATAGATCTTAATTATAGTCCATATTATTCCAAGATTTTAAAGTATGTCTCCATCCTTGGCTGTAATAGTTTGGTAGGAGTAAAGTCACAGAATGCCCTTTTATCTGTGCTATTTGGAACATAACTAGATTTTTTTTATAGGTAGAAAATAGCAATTGATTGATCAAGGGCAAGTGGTAATATATTTTTTTGTTTTGTAAAAAATTATATATACATATATATAAATATGTTTTATTGCATATTGAATTTTATTTTTCTCAAAATAAATAAAGATTAAAGGGAAATAAAGCGTTCTTTCTTTGAGATAGTTATAGCTCCCTATTGTTCAAAATTTCTTTCAGTACTTTTTATTATTTCTTGTTTTCATCATAAGTTTTAAAAATTTACTGTCACAGGGAATTCTGGTTTAATATTTAGAGCACATTAACATATATGTTTTTTTGTTTTTGTTGTCCCTCTAGACATTTTTTAAAGATATGGAAATGATATAAAGATGAATGTATTATAGATTTGACTGATTTAAAATTACTCTTTGTTTTCTTTTCTGCTTAAATGATTTTATCCAGTAAATTTCTTATTTATAAACAACACAAAGATATTGGGTTTTTTCTGGGAAGGAAGTAGAAAAGTATTTCATTATTCATGTTGGTTATATCTTCATCCATTTGGCTTTTATATATTTGGTTTAATTTGAATTACAAATATATGTTCAAGTGTGTGTGCATTTGTGTGTGTGTATGTGTATTTGTGCACGTATATAGGACCATTACCACTACGCTTTCACTAAAAACATGATGTGTGGTTACAGAACAGACTGAAATAATTATTATTCATTATAATTCATATAGCAGCATTTAGTTCTTTTAAAAATGAACATCTGACTCTTTCTAAATAATTTCATCCTAAGAAAATAAACAAAATTTTCAGCATAACATAGTTAGTTAGAAATGTAGAAAAATACTATTGAAATATAAAAAGATGTTAAATATCAACATTACTAGATATTTCATGTAAATATGACACTATGATGTTTCTTTAGTTAAAGCTATGTTGGTAAGAAGTACTATTCATGTCATTCCAACCTCAGTAATTCTGTAGCCCAAGAGTATATATTGAAACTAGACAATTCATTCTGTAAACTTATATTACTACATTACATCCATAAAACTATGAAATTATCTAAATTATATGTAATTTATATTTGATAGAATATATAGATTTATATATTAATCACTATATTCAGTACTAAATAGTATATATGTATGCATTTAAATATTTATTTAAAAATATACTAACATGTTTGAAATGATAATATCTAAAAAATCAGCCATTTTCTTTAGTCATATTTATGTTTTATTTCAGTGAGTTTACATACTTCATTTTTAATGCCATCAGACTGCAATAGTAAATATCACTAGTTATTTTTTGACTGATTATTGTCTTTATTCTTTTTACCCTCAATATAACTGAATTGCAATTCAAAGAAGAGTGTAAACTACAGGGTGACTGAGAAAATGTTGCCAAGTGAAAATGAAAGACTGAACTGCCATAATTCTCTATACAGAGGAGGGCAAGGAAAATGCAGGCTCTAAGGATGTGCAAGCAGCCACAGATGGACAATTGTCCATCAGAAGTTATTATTGTAACATAATGTAGCCTTCCACAACACCATTCTGATGCTTTCATCCATTAGTCATAGCCAGGAATGACTTAGTGCCCTATCTTCCTGGCGTTTTAGTAACGAGTTACCTATGCTGTCTCATTGTTTGACAACCTTACAAAGGACAATTACTAAATTCTTTCTTTATAATAGAAGAATGGAATAATGATTCAGTACATCTGATGGCACTAAATGCTTGCTTGAAGATGGAAGATGAGGTTAGTAACAATTTAATATTAGATTTTAGTGTCTACTATTTTTTTATCTTCTTTGGTAAATAATAAATAGAAATAGAAAACTGAATTTAATCAAATGTGCACATAGCAAAACCATTCAGAGCATTTAGTAGGTATATTTTCTGAGTAGATTAAACTACATGGGAAAGTAAATTTAAATTAATATGGCATTATTAAAATTTCAAAAGGAGAGAGCAAGTTATGGCTCAATAGGTGATGTGCCACGCAAACACTCTGTTCTGTGTTCAGAGCCTCTAAACCATCAGTTCTCAATCCACGAGTCACAATCCCTTTGGCAAACCTCTGTCTCCAAATATATTTACATTAGAATTCATAGCAGTAGCAAAATTAAAGTTATAAAGTAGCAAGAAAAATAATTTTATGGTTGAGAGTCACCACAACTTGGGGAACTCTATTAAAGGGCCATGGCCTTGGGAAGGTTAAGAATCACATAGGAAACCTACACAGTAGTTAGGGGTCAAGCACTAACAAGAAATTGGAGGGTGGAGACAAGAAAAGAAGCTATAGAAATGGTTAGCCCCATTTATGCAGAAGAAGCATGTTGGTACAAGAGATAAACAAAGCTATGACGCTATATAATGCAAATATCTGGGCACTAAGACTCTGAAACAATGACTGAGAAGTTTCCCACATTTTCTCCTTTGATGCAAGGCAGGATTACAAGTAAATGTTGCTAAACTCACATTCTTCAGAGTCATTAGCTTAGAATTGCAGATATTTTACACCAGAAGAGCAACTATTAGTAGCTATTACCTATGACCTAAAGAAAGAATTTTTAGTAACATATCACAACAAACACAGGAGATAAAGGATATCATTTCATTCATTGTTATATTGAGATGGCTTCTCATGTATTCCAAGCTGTACATAATCTCCTTATCCCTCCTGTCTACCTCTTCCATGCTAGAGTTATATGCATGCGCTACCAGTTCTAGCTTTCGTATTTTATTTCAACTTAAATAACAATTTCAAGATGCTAATGAGCAATTTATTTGTCTCATATAATTTTTCTTATGTTTATGTATGTAGGTTATGAGGGGATGCATATGCATGTGAGCACACGTGCCTTGATGGAAGGCCAAGGACAAAATGCTGTAGTTAGAATTCGCTTTCCACTATGTATAGAGCAGGGTTTGAACTCAGCTCTCCAGCTCTCTAGACTTACTGACAAATGTATTTATCCTCTGAGGCATTGTGTCAATGTCCTATTCTCCACTGTGTAATGGAATAAGTGAAAGGAGATACCAGTATACAAAAATACTTTCTAGTGGATAGCTTACTTTTACATATATTAATCATTGGTGGATTTATATGAATAATTGGAGTCTGAGGCTTAGTAAGTACTTCATATATGATTTTAACTGATTCTACTGATTACAGTTGATCTTGGAATAAGTTTGTTGTTTAGATGTGAACTGACACAACAATTATTACACATGCCAAAATGTTCAATAATAGCACTTTTATCTTGCAGTTAACCCACTATACTTACAGTCTGCTGAATGGCAAGGATTTCATGTTTGTTACTATTAACCCAGCCAGGTAACCAAGAGGGCTTGGAACCAAGAGAAAAATCTACTGTGGATACTTTCTTAAACCAGTACAATTTTACACTGCTTTCTAAATATATACACTGAAACCAAAAGCTATGTGTATCTATCTCTCCTCATCCAAAAGCCTATATTGTAGAGCAGATAGAGAAGTCTACAGAAATGCACAACTGGTAAAACTGCAGAGAACTACTGTGGAACAGCCACACCCAGTTGTATGAAACTTTCTTCCCATTGCTTTAGCAAGAGCTCAGCAATCATTTGGAAAGCATGAAAATGCTCTTACAACATTCCAGTCAAGATGATTAAGATCTTCTTGCTTTATAAAAGTAGTCACAAAATCATGAAGTGTGGGAAGCCACATATGCCATTACAAGGTGGCGCTGGCTACTGCTGGCCACCATGCATAAGTCTGGGTAAACAACTAATGTGTATATATACAGTAAAGTTTTTCACCAAGTCACTGCCTGGCCCGGGCATGATACTGAGGCTCTGTAAGGTACTGAGAGAGAATCACCAATCAGATGAGAGATATGCAAATGAGGTATGATAATGAGGCTCAGTGAGGTACTGAGAGAGAATAACCAATCAGATGAGGAACATGCAAATGAGGTAGAATGCATAACCAATCAGGGTGTGAGACACACCACTCCTAGGCCTATATAAGCAGCACCAGTTCTGGGCTCGGAGTCTTCTTGCCTATGCAGTAAATGCTCTCCCAATAAATGTGTTGCAGAAGGATCCTGTTGTGGCGTCTGCTTTGCTGGCGAGTCGGGTGCTCACAGATGGCACCGGAAACCTGGGAAAAGAAACATCTTCAGGCAGGAGCGAAGACCCTCTATTAAAAAGGGAGGATTCAGAACTGCATCACGGGGATTGAACAGTTAATGAAATGTTCCCACAACACAGACTGTTGAGAAGAATTCAACTGCGTGTATTCAGAACTCTTCAGCTGGGGAACAGTGGTACCGGTAAGTATAAAGAAATTAATATAGGTCTCTGAGAGGTATGCTTTCCTACGGAATAGATCCGATAATTGTCGCTGGGGTTGTGCTGCTTGCTTTCTTTCTTACCTTAATATTATGCCATTGCCTTAATTGTCATCGCCCTGGGCACGAGTGTATCTGCTGGGAATAATTTCACGTAGATAAAGCTTTAGTCCAGGATGATCATGGGTACTGGCCAGTCTATGCCATTCGTAGGGCCGGTGCAAGTCTTGCTCAAAGAACGGGGTATAAAAATTTTGGAAAGCACAGTGAGCAGGTTTTTAAAAGAGACAGACAGACTCACTCCTTGGTTTGCCTCCACTGGGTCGCTGACGCTATCTAGTTGGGAAAAGTTGGGAAAAGAAATAGTGAGAGAGGAAGCAGACAGGAAAGTGAAAGCAGGAACAAGGCCGTTATGGAAGTTAATTAAGGCTTGTATCCAGAACAAGAAATGTGAGCTAGTTGTTAAGGAAGGGCAGCAACTTTTACAGGAGCAACAGGAACATATGTCAGAAACAGACAGATATGAAAAAGAAAGAGCACGCAGAAAAATAAGTAATATAAAAGATATGAAAAGAGAAAAGGAAAAGAACCTAAAATATAAAGATACAAAAGATAATATAGATATAAAAGATAATATAAAATATAAAGATATATGTTGCGGCCGACCAGCAGCTCGCAACGAACGGTTCAACTGAGATGGCAACTCAGGCTGAAAGAGAGGAACTAGATGGGCGGAAGAAAGAACGGAGCCAAGTCAAGGTAACTCTAATCAAAGCTCAATTTTACTGTTGTGACACTCAGTTATGAAGGAAGGGGGAGGGGACCCGATTCCCGCCAAATAATCTCGGAATCCAGTAGCAGGGTGAGCATGTGTGTGGCTCCAAACAGCAAAGCGGCACGGTCCAGCAGTGGGCATGGCAAAATGAATGAGCAGGAAGCTCCACCCCTGAGCAAGCAGGTTTCAGGCTGGGGGAGGGGAGACTACAGATATAAAAGATAATATAAAAGATAATATAAAATATAAAGATATAAAAAATAATATAAAAATTAAGTTAACTTACCCTCCTCTTGAGGACTTTGAGTTGTTAGAATTGTTTAGCTCAGAGGATTCAGAATTATCAGCAGGGGAGGAGGAAGATTTGGAGGAGGCTGCTGCAGAGTATGAGGCGGAAAGTTATGGTCCAATAGGAAGGAGTATCAGTGATCCCCCACCTCCTCCACCTTATGCAGATAAGAAAGCAATTGGCAATAGCCATTCCTTTTGCACTCCTAGAGTGTTGCGAAAAATATGTCAGGCTTTTCCTGTTTTTCAGGATCATGCTCAACAGCGATATTATGAGCCAATATCGCATAAACAAATGAAAGATTTGGCAGAGTCAGTAAGGACCTATGGGGTCAATGCCTCTTTTACTCAGTCCCAGACTGATAGACTGGCTCACAATGCCATGACTCCTTTTGATTGGATGAGTGTGGTAAAGGCGTGTCTTACGATGGGACAGTATCTAGATTGGAAGTCTATATGGCATGATCTGTGTTTGAGTCAGGCCCGTGCTAATGCTACTGCAGGGCAACCAGCATGGAGCTTTGAAATGTTTACAGGTCAGGGTATATGGACAAACAATCAATTAGCATACCCAGTGCAGGTGTATGAACAGCTCAATCAGGCAGCAGTGAAAGCTTGGAAAGCATTGCCTAATCGAGGAGAGGTATCTGGTAATTTGACAAAAAATTATTCAGGGAATTAATGAGCCATTCTCTGAATTTGTGGCTCGCATGATGGAAGCAGCAGGATGCATATTTGGTGATTCTGAGGCCGCATTGCCGCTAGTTGAACAATTAGTTCATGAGCAGTATACCAAAGAATGCAGAAATGCTATCACACCTTGGAAAGGGAAAGGATTACAAGCATGGATGAAAGCCTGTAGAGAAATCAGAGGACCCCTTTCAAATGCCGGGCTGGCTGGCGCAGTTTTGATGGCGCAAACAAAAGGAATAACCTGCTATAATTGTGGACAAACAGGTCATATGCAAAAGCAGTGTACAAAAGGTAGAAAGAGTAGGGTCAAGAAGAACGTACCAGGTTTCTGCACAAAATGTGGGAAAGGAAGACAATGGGTAAATGAATGTAGATCAGTCAGAGATATAAAAGGGAGGTCAATACCTCAGTTTAAAGTGCAACAGCCAAAAAACGGGGTGAGGGGCCCCCATCCCCAGGGCCCCCAAATGTATGGGGCATTCCAGACCACAGTGTCCATGAAGCCACCCAGAGACTGAGGAGAGCCACTCTGGGTTTAGCAGGATTGGACATCTGCGCCACCTCCAGAGTAATTCTTACACCTCAAATGAGGTGTCAACCTATTTCATCAGATTTTAGAGGTCCCTTACCAAAGGATACAGTGGGCCTACTGTTGGGTAGGTCCTCTTCTGCTTTGAAAGGATTGGTGATACATCCTGGAGTCATAGACTCAGATTATGAGGGACAAGTTAAGATTATGTGTTCTGCACCCTGAGGTATCATAGCCATTTCTCCTGGAGATCACATTGCTCAATTGCTGATTCTTCCTAGTTTGCATAACATGTTCCCTAGTAGCCAGGATTCCCGAAGAGATAAGGGATTTGGTTCTACAGGAACTATTGTGGCCTACATATATTTAGATTTGGATAATCATCCCACTTTACAATTACAAATAGAAGGAAAAACCTTTCAAGGTATAATGGATACAGGAGCAGATAAAAGCATTATATCTAGTAGTTGGTGGCCTGCATCTTGGCCTGTTAATCAATTGTCACATAGCTTACAAGGATTAGGATATGAGGCTACCCCAACTATAAGTACAAAGTCCTTACAGTGGAAAGATAAAGAAGGAAGGACAGGGCTTTTGCAACCTATGTACTCCCTTTACCTGTAAATCTATGGGGAAGAGATGTGTTGTCAGCCATGAACTTTATACTGACTAATGGTTACTCTCAGAAAAGCAAGGAAATGATGAAAGGAATGGGATATATACCTGGACTAGGTCTTGGAAAAATTTTACAAGGTAGAATTTCACCAGTTAAAGCCACAGAAAAAGCAGACAAGAAAGGGCTGGGTTTTTTCTAGGGGCCGCTGAGGAGCCTTTGCCCATTCCGTGCCATATGGAGGACGCAGTGTGGGTGCCTCAGTGGCCTTTACCCTCTGAGAAGTTAAAAGCAGCTAAAGAATTAGTATAAGAACAATTAGATCTGGGGCATGTGGAACCCACACAATCACCCTGGAATACCTCTATTTTTGTTGTAAAAAAGAAGTCAGCTAAATGGAGCTTGTTACATGACCTAAGAGCCATTAATGCACAAATGCAAGTTATGGGTCCTGTACAAAGAGGACTCCCCCTACTCTCAGCTCTACCTAAGGATTGGAGAATTATAGTAGTAGATATTAAAGATTGTTTCTTTTCCATTCCATTAAATAAGAAAGATACATCTAGATTTGTATTTACCCTACCTTCTATTAATCATATGGAGCCTGATAAAAGGTATCAATGGGGATTATTACCCCAAGGAATGGCAAATAGCCCTACCATATGTCAGTTATATGTAGGAAAAGCTTTGCAACCAGTTAGAGATGGTTTACCCTCCTTAAAAATTTGTCATTATATGGATAATATTGTGATTTGTGGACCTGAAGAAGAAAGTATACAGCAGGCTTATGGCTTGCTTAATGAAACTTTAAAAAATAATGGCTTCATTATTGCACCAGAAAAGGTACAGCAGTCTAATGTTAGTCATTTTTTTAGGTGCCAATATTACTTTACAGTGTGTCACCCCACAAAAGATTAGTATAAGAAAAGATCATCTAAAGACATTAAATGATTTTCAAAAATTATTAGGAGATATAAATTGGATTAGACTTTATTTAAGGATCCCTACTTCGGAATTAAAACCTTTATTTTAAATTTTAGAAGGAGAATCACATATTACCTCATTGAGTCAATTAACACCTGAGGCTTCTGATGTTCTTAGGAAGGTAGAAAGAGCTATCCAAAAAGCACAGTTAGATCGTATAAATGAGCAAGAACCTCTTTGCCTATGCATATTAAGAACCATAAATTTGCCAACTGCTATATTATGGCAAGATGGTCCTGTAGTATGGATACATCCACATATATCCCTTAATAGGACTATAGAGTATTATCCCACCATGGTGGCAAATATGGCCCATAAAGGTATAAAAAGTTCAATTACTTACTTTGGAAAAATGCCTGATAGCATAATTGTTCCCTATACTGCCGCACAAACTCAAATATTCTGTGCTACTATAGATGAATGGGTCATTCTTAGATGCAGTTATTCTGGTTTAATTGATAATCACTATCCTAAACATCCTTTATTACATTTTATGTTATTGCATCCAGTGATATTTCCAAAGGTAACGGCTAATACCCCTTTAAAGGGAGCCATTGATATTTATACAGATGGATCCAAAACAGGAATTGTAAGTTATGTGATAAATGAAAAGGCTGTAAGGTTGCAATTTATACCAGGAGCCCCTCAATTAATAGAGTGTTTGGTGGTTTTAGAAGTTTTTTAAAAGATTTCTTATGCCCATAAATATTATCTCTGATTCTGTTTATGTGGTTAATGCTGTACTAGCATTAGAGACTGCCGGAAATTTTAAGCAGTCTAGTCCAGTATCTGACATTTTGATGACAATACAAGATTGTATTTTGATGCGTGAGCACCCCTTTTATATTCAACATATTAAAGCACATACATCATTACCTGGACTTATGGTTAAGGGAAATGCAATTGCTGATTCAGCCACCAGAGAGATCGTTTTCCTATCACAAAGTTCTATAGAAAGTGCAAAGAACTTTCATCAACTTTATCACGTCCCTGCTTCTACATTACGACAAAAGTTTAAGCTCACAAGAACAGAAGCTCGAGATATTGTCCTACAGTGTGGTAAATGTGTAGAATTTATTAATCACCTTCCGTGGGCATTAATCCTCGCGGATTGGGACACCTAGATGTTTGGCAGATGGACGTCACGCATATCCCAGCTTTTGGGAAATTACAATATATACATATGTCCATCGATACCATTTCTGGTGTCCCACATGCCTCTCCATTGACAGGGGAAAAGGCAGTTCATGTCATACCCCACTGCTTGGAGGCTTGGGCTGCATGGGGCAAGCCCTTAGTGCTAAAGACAGATAATGGTCCTGCATATACTTCTTCTAAATGTAGTCAATTTTGCAAACAAATGCAAGTGAAAAATATTGCTGGGTTATCCTATAATCCATAGGGCCAAGGCATCATTGAGAGAGCTCATCGTACTTTGAAACAATATTTGCAAAAACAAAAAGGGGGCATAGAAGCTATGACACCAAAGATGGCTTTATCCCTTACAATATTTACTCTTAATTTTTTAAAATTGGATGATGCTGGAAGATCACCACCCGAAAGGCATGGACAATGGCTTCAATCGTCCAAAGAAATGGTCAAATGGAAAAATGTCCTTGATAATAAATGGTATGGCCCGGATCCTATATTAATCAGATCCTGGGGAGCTATTTGTATTTTCCCACAGGATGAAGAAAATCCACTTTGGGTTCTAATGTGACTGACACGAACCGTGAAGGATCAAGATGAATCCCAAGATGATCCTGTTACTCCTGATGATTGAGACAGGGATAAGTATACCTTTGTGAGCCATAGTAAGATCATGGCCTTTACTTTACTTTACTTTACTTTACTTTACTTTACTTTACTTTACTTTACTTTACTGGTACATTCCAATTCTTCTACCTTGCCTTTGTTTTTTGCAACGGAATATTTTTTGGATGTGCCTTGTGCACGACAAACTCCTCAAGAGCCATGAGTGTATAAGAGTATGAGTTTTCATTTAAATTATACACTATGCTTTGTGCATAATGTGGATAAACATTTTACACCCTGTATATTTTTTAAAGAAAAGGACTATCTCTGTTGGGCAGATCAAATTAATACTGCTGACACCATAAGTCAGATAGCAGAAGAAACGTCTGAGGCATTGCCTACCCTGCAAAGGGTGGATCCTTATATCGCCTCAGGTTAATATTAGTGAATCAAAGAGTGGATATTTTACAACATAACATGGGACAGATGATGGATGTCATACAAATGAGTTGTGTGGCATCCACTCCGCATGCGTGCATTACTCCCATTAGGTATATTAATGTTTTTTTTCATTAAAAGTACAGATTTATTGAATTATCTGAAGGGGAACTGGTTGCAGGAGCTGGAAAGGTTGCAGACGAAGCTGCAGATACAGATCCTGAACCTTAATGGAACCAGAGTGGAACCAGTGACCCTTGGAGACTTTACCTCTTGGCTTACCTCTGCATTTTCTTACTTTAAAGAATGGGTGGGAGTGATTTTGTTTGGTGCTGCCATATGCTGTGGACTGGTGTTCATGCTTTGGTTGGTATGCAAATTCAGAACCCAACAAAAACATGACAAGGTGATTATAACTCGGGCACTTTTAGCTATTGAAAATGCCACCTCCCCTGAAGTTTGGTTATGTATGCTCAAGAATTAGTTGACATCTGAGTTCTCTGGTCTTGCACCCCACGGATTTATGGATCCATTGCACTGGGATGAGAGATACTCGACAATCATTGATCAGCCCTTGCACATCGCCAAGGTTTCCTCATTGCACGCGATAGGGTGATCATGATTTCCCCGCTAATTCATTCCCTTAAAACTTTGCTGGCCTCTTTTGTAGAGTTCACCCTAGGACATTTAGCAGTTACTGTCACACAGCACCACGGTATCCAGAGATGGGCAACTTTCCTCATACACAGACCAACCTAAGACATGGGGCCTGGTGGTGATAGGGTTACCCTATGAAGGGTAAGGCTGTGACACTAGAGGAATGACCTAAAACAGGAGCCACGGCAGATGGACATAATTGCACAGGACTAGTCCAGCTTCATTTTATTAAAACAAAAAGGGGGAGATGTGGGAAGCCACATATGCCATTACAAAGTGGTGCTGGCTATCGCTGGCCACCACACATAAGTCTGGGTAAACAACTAATATGTATATATACAGTAAAGTTTTTCACCAAGTCACCGCCTGGCCCAGGCATGATAATGAGGCTCTGAAAGGTACTGAGAGAGCATCACCAATCGGCTGAGAGACATGCAAATGAGGTAGAATGTATAACCAATCCGGGTGTGAGACATGCCTCCCCTACGCCTATATAAGCAGCACCAGTTCTGGGCTCAGGGTCTTCTTGCCTACACAGTAAATACTCTCCCAATAAACATGTTGCTGAAGGATCCTGTTGTGGAGTCTGCTTTGCTGGCGAGTCAGGTGCTCACAATGAAGTATTTTCTCTTAAAAATTTTATAAAACTAAAATAAGTTGCATTTATTTAACATTTTGTATACTGAAAGCACATTTTCATAATGAAATGTTGATCCCCTGATTTAAATACCTAATTTTCTCTACTGATCAAGTCTTGAAGCAATGTTATTATTCTTTTCAATATTACTCAGATTACTAAAGTAAAAGTATTATTATTAATTTAATGCAACTATAAGTATTATAATATAATAAATACTATATAAATGTATTAAATATGGTATAATATTACATATACCAAATAATTATAATATATACATTATGAATTGAGGTAAAATAAAAATATGCCATTTTTTTGAGGGAAACTTTCCAGATTTATTGGGATTAAGAAGGAACTTCAGAGTTGGAAAATTAGAGCTATAATTTCAAGTCTTCTTCTGGTAAGTCACAAAATATGTCTTTTCTTCTGTATAGTTAGATAATAGATGAGTTAATTTGAAAATGGCTTAAACTTTAATATCTTTGATATTTCATTGTCTCTGACTTATTTAAAGGAACAATGGAGAAACATAACCCTCTGGGTTCTTTCACACATATTGATAAGTATATAGCTTTACAGTGTCCATTTGGTATCCATCTTCATGAATCTATTTATGTGGCAAGCACCTTCTCAGTACTTTCTAGTTGTCCTTTAATATCCCAGATACTGCAAACAAAAATTATGTGTTTTAAGGTACTTGGAGTCAAATAGTATAGTTCATAATGCTTCTACAACAGGCAGTTTTTACATATATAACAGATGTATACTTTGTATTAATGAAGTTTTCCCAACAGCTGGAGCATGGGCAGTATCTTACTCTGTAGCCTGCCTATGAATCCTGTTCTTCTAACTGGGCTAGCTAGTTTGGCCTCCTGGGAGATGATCAGCAAAATTCTGTAGTGACTTGATGTGCCAGACTAGGTTGGTACCCATGAGAGCCACTCTATTCTCAGAGAAGGAAAGGGAGGAGAGGAAAGAGGGGAGTATGTAAGAGGAAACACAGAGGAGGGGATGCTGCAAACAGGTTGTAAAGTGAATAAATAAATAAGTTAGTGTGAAAAAAAAAAGAACAAACACTTGTTCAATGTTAAGAGAACAAAGATCTCATTAACTCTGCAGAGCTCTTTTATAGCTATTTGAAGAGGTATGCTGTACAACTGTGTAGAACATATTCCCTATCCCTAGATACCACGTGAAATTTCTTATAGAGAAAATGCATACAAACCTAGATGAGTTTCAAGCATGAAACCATATCAGTCCTTAGATTTTCTTTGTTTCCATAGTTTACAAGTAAGAGTTGGTAGACTTTTTGCTTTTATATGTGTGTACATATTTCAAAATTATTTGTGACTGAATTTAATTATAAAAAAGAAAAGAGACTGCCATGCTATTTGTCAGTCTTCTGTTTCTGAAAATTTATCTTTATATTATTCAAAATTTTAGATAATTGCTTCTTAGTGGGGAGACTTCAAAAATTTTAAGAAAATATATAGATTGTGGCATTAAAGGGATCAGTCTCTTCCATTAATTCTATCTTTTTTCTATTTGTCTTTATCAATGTGATTTTTTAAAAACAAGGCCTTATTGAACCTCCATCAGGTTTTGAAAGTAAGCATATTAGTATTTATCAACTTTAATAAAGAATATTGAATTTCTGTAAGAATCTATATAGTGGATCCAGTTAGTGCTCAGCTGGTTTTCCAACAGCATAATGTTATGTTTTCATGGTGTCTGTCTGTAAAATCATTCAAAGTTCTTCAATGTAAGTGGTTTTACTATAAATACAAAGAACAAATACATGGAAAAAATAAAATTAACAAGAGTTTGAGTACAAGGGAATCACTCTGCCTGTGACCTATATCAGTAAGCCTCTATTTTATTTCCAATGAGCACTTTCAGTACACATTCAGAACACCAATCTACTGTAGGCAGTACTCTTCAAGGAAATAATCATTTTATAAGAACATTATAGTCTCATAAATGTCAACCCAACAGATGCAAATCTACTACAAAATTCTAAGTATTGAAAATTGTTTTGTACTTCTAAATATTCAATGTTCACAAGAAAATTGGCATAATTTCCCCAAAGAATATCTATTTTTACTCACTTACACTGAACATCAAGCACATCTTTGAATCTGTAACCTCTGGTTAAGCCCTGAAATTTATAATTAAATTGAGATATTGGTTTGTTTTTCTTTGGGGAAGATTACTTCTCCCAGTCTCAGTATTTCTTGTTTTCCTATAGTTTTGCTGTACGATTGAACACTATTTTTACTCTCTTTTACCATGTATTTTATTGTTATTGTTCATTTCAGGTTTAGGCTCTCATCTTGGTGTGACTTAATGTGTATAACTTCTGATATTCCCAAAAAACAAAATCTCACAGCAAACCTGTCCTTCTCTTCTGACTATTACAATCTTTATACTTTTTTTTTTGTTTTTTTTTTTTTTTGGCAATGATCATTGAGCCTTGGGTCAGAAAATGATTTGTAGATTAATCATTGGGATTATACACAGATCTACATTTTGATCGGTTGTGATTTCGTTTGATGGATAATATAAGTTATCCTAGTAGACTTTGAACTCATTTTGCAAGCTAGGCTGAAATCATACTTTGTATCCTCCTAACTCTGCTTCTTATTTGACTGGGAATTTAGCTCTGTGCCACCAGTTGTTGTCTATACTTTTATATGTCACTGTTACTAAAGGGAACAAATGATATAATCTTTTTCAATCAGTGGAATTCACTTAAGAAGAAGAGAAAATTGTTTTTCAAAGCAAGATACAAACTAGCCCTAAGAAGTCAATGGGCAAATTATACAAAATAATAACCCTTTGGTACAATAGATATATCCCTAAGAAATGTTTTAAGACATCCTTTCATCTCAGCTCCAAACTTTGTCTCTGTAACAACTTCCATGGGTGTTTTGTTCACAATTTTAAGATGGGGCAAAGTATTTGGCAAATTGTAACTTATATCTTGGATATTCTAAGTTTCAGGGCTAATATCCACTTATCAGTGTATATATATCATTTGAGTTCTTTTGTGATTGGGTTACCTCACTCAGGATAATGCCCTCCAGGTCCAACCATTTGCCTAGAAATTTCGTAAATTCATTTTTTTAACAGCTGAGTAGTATTCCATTGTGTAAATGTACCACATTTTCTGTATCCATTCCTCAGTTAAGGGGCATCTGGGTTCTTTTCAGTTTCTGGCTATTAAAAATAAGGCTGCTGTAAACATAGTGGAGCATGTGTCTTTCTTACTGGTTGGGACATCAATGGACTCAATTCCCCAATAAAAAGACATAGTCTAACAGGACCCAACATTCTGCTGCTTACAGGAAACCCATCTCAGGAAAAAGACAGACACTACCTCAGAATAAAACCCTGGAAAAAATTTTCCAAGCAAATGGTCTGAAGAAACAAGCTGGGGTAGCCATTTTAATATCAAATAAAATCGACTTCCAACCCAAAGTTATCAAAAAAGACAAGGAGGGGCACTCCATACTCATCAAAGGTAAAATCCTCCAAGAGGAACTCTCAATTCTGAATATCTATGCTCCAAATGCAAGGGCAGCCACATTCATTAAAGACACTTTAGTCAAGCTCAAAGCACATATTGAACCTCACACAATAATAGTGGGAGACTTCAACACACCACTTTCATCAATGGACAGATCGGGGAAACAGAAACTAAACAGGGACACAATGAAACTAACAGATGTGATGGAACAAATGGACTTAACAGATATCTACAGAATATTTTATCCTAAAACAAAAGGTTATACATTCTTCTGAGCACCTCATGATATCTTCTCCAAAATTGACCATATAATTGGTCACAAAACAGGCCTCAACAGATATAAAAAATATTGAAATCGTCCCATGTATCCTATCAGACCACCATGGACTAAGGCTGATCTTCAATAACAAAATAAATAAAGGAAAGCCAACATTCACGTGGAAAATGAACAACACTCTTCTCAATGATACCTTGGTTAAGGAAGGAATAAGGAAAGAAATTAAAGTCTTTTTAGAGTTTAATGAAAATGAAGCCACAAGACCCAAACTTATGGTACACTATGAAAGCATTTCTAAGAGGGAAAGCCATAGCTCTGAGTGCCTCCAAAAGGAAACTAGAGAGAGCACACTATAGCAGCTTGACAACACACTTAAAAGCTCTTGAAAACAAAGGTAGCAAATTCACCCAAGAGGAGTAGACAGCAAGAAATAATCAAGCTCAGGGGTGAAATCAACCCAGTAGAAACAAGAAGAACTATTCAAAGAATCAACCAAACAAGGAGCTGTTTCTTTGAGAAAATCAACAAGATAGATAAACACTTAGCCAGACTCACTCGAGGGCACAGGGACAACAGCCTAATTAACAAAATCAGAAATGAAAAAGGAGACATAACAACAAACCCTGAAGTAATCCAAAACACGATCAGTCCTTCTACAAAAGGCTATACTCAACAAAACTGGAAAACCTGGATGAAATGGACAAATTTCTAGACAGATACCAGGTACCAAAGTTAAACCAGGATCAAGTTAACGATCTAAAGAATCCCATATCCCCTAAAGAAATAGAAGCAGTCATTAATGGTCTCCCAACCAAAAAAAGCCCAGGACCAGATGGTTTAGTGCAGAGTTCTAACAGACCATCAAAGAAGATCTAATCCCAGTTCTTCACAAACTATTCCACGACATAGAAGTAGAAGGTACTCTACCCAACTCATTCTATGAAGCCACAATTACTCTGATACCTAAACCACAGAAAGATCCTACAAAGATATAGAACTTCAGAACAATTTCCCTTATGAATATTGATGCAAAAATACTCAATAAAATTCTAGCTAACCGAATCTAAGAACACATCAAAACAATCATCCATCCTGACCAAGTAGGTTTTATTCCAGGGGTGCAGGGATAGTTTAATATATGAAAATCCATCAACGTAATCCATTATATAAACAAACTCAAAGACAAAAACCATATGATCATCTCCTTAGATATGGAGAAAGCATTTGACAAAATCCAACACCCATTCATATTTAAAAGACTTGGAAAGATCAGGAATTCAGGCCCATACCAAAACATGATAAAAGCAATCTACAGCAAACCAGTAGCCAACATCAAAGTAAATGATGAGAAGCTGGAAGCAATCCCACTAAAATCAGGGACTAGACAAGGCTGTCCACTTTCTCCCTACCTATTAAACATTGTACTTGAAGTCCTAGCCAGAGCAATTCAATAACAAAAGGGGATCAAGGAGATACAATTTGGAAAAGAAGAAGTCAAAATATCACTTTTTGCAGATGACATGATAGTATATATAAGTGATCCTAAAAATTCCACCAGAGAACTCCTAAACCTGATAAACAGCTTTGGTGAAGTAGCTGGATATAAAATTCACTCAAACAAGTCAATGCCCTTTCTCTACACAAAGAATAAACAAGCTGAGAAAGAAATTAAGGAAACAACACCCTTCTCAATAGTCACGAATATTATAAAATACCTTGGTGTGACTCGAACTAAGGAAGTGAAAGATCTGTATGATAAGAACTTCAAGTCTCTGCAGAAAGAAATTAAAGAAGATCTCAGAAGATGGAAAGATCTCCCATGTTCATGGATTGGAAGGATCAACATTGTAAAAATGGCTATCTTTCCAAGAGCAATCTACAGATTCAATGCAATCCCCATCAAAATTCCAACTCAATTCTTCAATGAATAAGAAAGAACAATCTGCAAATTCATCTGGAATAACAAAAAACCTAGGATAGCAAAAACTCTTCTCATGGATAAAAGAACCTCTGGTGGAATCACCATGCCTGACCTAAAGCTTTACTACAGAGCAAATGTGATCAAAATGGCATGGTACTGTATAACGACAGAAAAGTAGACAAATGGAATAGAATTGAAGACCCAGAAATGAACCCACACACCTACGGTCACTTGATCTTCGACAAGGGAGTTATAACCATCCAGTGGAAAAAAGACAGCATTTTCAACAAATGGTGCTGGCACAACTGGTGGTTATCATGTAGAAGAATGCGAATTGATCCATTCCTATCTCCTTGTACTAAGGTCAAATCTAAGAGGATCTAGGAGCTCTACATGAAACCAGAGACACTGAAACTTATAGAGGAGAAAGTGGGGAGAAGCCTCGAAGATATTGGCACAGGGGAAAAATTCCTGAAGAGAACAGCCATGGCTTGTGCTGAAAGATCGAGAATTGACAAATGAGACCTCATGAAACTACAAAGCTTCTGTAAGGCAAAAGACACCATCAATAAGACAAAAAGGCCACTAACAGATTGGGAAAGGATCTTTATCTGTCCTAAATCAGATAGAGGACTAATATCCAATATATATAACGAACTCAAGAAGGTGGACTCCAGAAAATCAAATAACCCCATTGAAAAATGGGGCTCAGAGCTAAACAAAGAATTCTCATCTGAGGAATAGCGAATGGGGGAGAAACACCTGAAAAGATGTTCAGCATCCTTAATCATCAGGGAAATGCAAATCAAAACAACCCTGATATTCCACCTCACACCAGTCAGAATGGCTAAGATCAAAAATTCAGGTGACATCAGATGCTGGCGAGGATGTGGAGAAAGAGGAACACTCCTCCACTGTTGGTGGGATTGTAAACTTGTACAAACATTCTGGAAATCAGTCTGGTGGTTTCTCAGAAAATTGGACATGGTACTACCAGAGGATCCCGCAATACCTCTCCTGGGCATATATCCAATAGATGTTCCAACTAGTAAGAAAGAAACATGCTCCACTATGTTCATAGCAGCCTTATTTATAATAGCCAGAAGGTGAAAAATACCCAGATGCCCCTCAACAGAGGAATGGATACAAAAAAATGTGGTACATTTACACAATAGAGTACTA
This sequence comes from Mus musculus, assembly GCF_000001635.26. Taxonomy (NCBI): domain Eukaryota; kingdom Metazoa; phylum Chordata; class Mammalia; order Rodentia; family Muridae; genus Mus; species Mus musculus. The sequence goes on from NC_000082.6 coordinate 54,148,494, forward strand.
TTCTGGTATTAAAAGGAATGAATTTATGAAATTCCTAGGCAAATGGTTGGACCTGAGTGAGGTAATCCAATCACAAAAGAACTCAAATGATATGTACTCACTGATAAGTGGATATTAGCCCAGAAACTTAGAATACCCAAGATATAAGTTACAGTTTGCAAAACACATGAAACTCAAGAAGAATGAAGACCAAAGTGTGGACACTTTGCCCCTTCCTAGAATTGGGAACAAAACACCCAAGGAAGGACTTACATAGACAAAGTTTGGAGCTGAGACAAAAGGATGGACCATCTAGAGACTGCCATATCCAGGGATCCATCCCATAATCAGCTTCCAAACGCTGACACCATTGCATACACTAGCAAGATTGTGCTGATAGGTCTCTGATATAGCAGTCTCTAGTGAGACTAAGCCAGGGCCTAGCAAACACATAAGTGGATGCTCACAGTCAGCTATTGGACAGATCACAGGGCCTACAATGGAGGAGCTAAAGTACCCAAGGAGCTAAAGGGATCTGCTTCCCTATAGGTGGAAGAACAATATGAACTACCCAGTACCCTCCAGAGCTCATGTCTCTAGTTGCATATGTATCAGAAGATGGCCTAGTAGGCCATCAGTGGAAAGAGAGGCCCATTGGACTTACAAACTTTGTATGCCCCATTACAGGGGAACGTCAGGGCCAAAAAGTGGGAGTTGGTGGGTAAGAGGGTGGGGGGAGGGTATGGGGGACTTTGGGATAGCATTGGCAATGTAAATGAGGAAAATACCTAATTTAAAAAAAGGAAAAAAAAAAAAACTTTCAAGAATATTCAATTACCCTGACCCACATAGGAGCTCACAATCACCTGTAACTCATTTCTAGGGTTCTTATAAGTACCTCTCCTTTCCAGGGAGCACTGTGCACAAGTGTAATGTGCAAACATTATGTACTTGACAGTCTAAACCATTATACATATAAAAAATTTTAAAATAAATGATAAGCTATTTTAAGAAATAAGATACCTTAAATAGTATAGTGCTTCCCTTTAAGGTACTTGGAAACAAAAATAAATGAACCCACAATTTAAAATATAAACAAAAATAATAAAATCACAAGGTGATTTTACTAAAATTAGACATTACTAAAATGTAGACAAAAACACAATGCTATTAAAATATGAAATTCCCAAAATAATCAACACAATTGAAAAATATGAAAAACTCTACTTAACCTGACAATAAAGAAGCAAATGAAGATCCAAGATAATACACTGATACCTAAAATGTGCTTGTTAAGCCATATTCCCTTTAAATCCATATAGTCATGGAAGGCATATATTCAAATAAACTAGAAAATCTAGAAAAAGTATTTTTCTCTTTCATAAAAGTAATCCTTTCTCTCTTTCTTGCTCTCTCTCATTCATTTTATCCCCACAAAAAGGCTCTGATGGAAATGTTATTATTATTATTATTATTATTATTATTATTAATTATTATCATACAGAAAGAACTTGCATCTACATATATAGTAAATGGCAAAGATGGATTTGAACCCAGGAAGTCACCAACCAGTATGAGAATTTAGTGAAAAATAACCTAGAATGACTGATAGATAATAAAATCATAATGCATACTCAGTATTGGATAAAGATGATGTGTTTGGGCTTGGATATGTCTCAGTTTAATAGCACTTGCTGTATAAGCATGAGGACTCAATATAGAACCACACACACATGCCCACAAACACACACATATACATATATTTACTGTCAAAAGGGATTTATGAACAGTCTAAAATCAATAAAAGGCAAAATTATAGAAATATACAATATTCCCTAACAAAGGAAAAAAGAACAGGAGTGTAGAAATGGCGGCTCAGCAAGTAAGAGCTCTGGCTGTTCTCCCAGAGGACTGGGGCTCCATTTCAGGCACACACATGGGGTCTACATCCCTTGTCACAGGGGATTTAACACCTTCTTCTGGCCTCCATGAGCATAACATGCACATGCTACACAGACCGCACACTCAAGGAAATACCTATACATCTAAAAAAAAAACAAAAAAAAAAAAAAACAAAAACATTTTTAAGTGTGAAGATTTCCTATATTGAATTCTACCACAACACAGATTTTGAAAAATAAGAAACTCATCTACTCAACTGTATTTGCCTGATAGTAAAGCCACATAACCATAAAATGTAGTGAAAACCATAGCCAAGGTTCATGAGGTTACAAACAATAACAATAACTCACCTACCAACAACTGATGACATAACTCTAAAATCTTACTACTATTTCCTGTTATTAATCTATTTCTTCTTAATTGTAGTATTTGGGATCACACCAGTCATTTGCATTTAAGCAAACAGTAAACCACTGATGAAAATCACTAGCCTGAACTTTCCCATATCATTCTGAATTAATTTGAAATATTAGACTACCACTCTGCACAATCATACAGTCCCTTCACTACAATATTATTATTTACATATCCCTTACAATATACAGAATGAGAAAAAGGTGTGTGTGTGTGTGTGTGTGACAGATATATAGAGATATAGATATAAAATATCTGACATATTTATTGTGGCAGACCTTAAAATTAAAAATACATCCAGAAAACATAGTCAATTTACAGACTTAAGCATATATGCAGAGCATTCCCTCTTGTCTTAAAATCAAATATCTAAATATGTATCTTTGAAAATATATCAGGTGTCCCAAAATACTCAAAAGCTGAAGAAAGGTTATTAAAAACCACTGTATTATAAAGGAATAAGGAAAAGATTGCTATTGAAAATGTTTAGCTTTATAAATTGATTTAAAGTAATTTTAAGCAAAATAAACTTGATATTAATTAGCAAACTCCTCCCAAACACTTCCATCTGATTTATTAAAAAAAAAATCTAAGGATCCTTTTCTTTGTAAAGAGGATGCAATTATTTCTAATTTCCATCTCTAGTTGACTTCTCAAATGAATCTCTAAGACAATTTTTTAAAGTGTTTTACCCTTGGAAAAATCATGAAATCAACTAAGCAATTTCAGAATTTCATGAGCATTTTTTATATCTTTAAACTCTCTCTTTTTCTTTATTTAGGCTAATACTGAAATAGACTTCAACTGAAAGACCCCCTATGAATCTGAAACGGGTTTAGAGAAGTTTTACTTATTAAATTTCTATTTCAAAATTTAACATAAACATTATTGTTATTGTTGAATAATGTAGCACAAAGTCCTTTCTGATTCCAGGAACATGCAAATACAGTAATATTGCTTTTATTGTAGGCAGGTCATTAAAAAAAACAAGTGATTTTTGCATTAAGAATATTATTAACTAATTATGTTATTATTGTAAGTAATATGACAAATTTTAGTGTCTTAAAGTATTCGTGTTCATGTTTATATTATTCAAATCTGGAAGATATAATAGGAATCATTCTAGTTTTTTTTAAAAAAGGAAACCAAGGAAGAAAATCAAAAATATTTAAGCAGTTTAGAAAAAATGACGGGAAGTGCCCTTCTTAAGGCTGAGCAACTTAGGATATTGGTTCAGTTCTAGAATTGCAGAAATCCATTTTCCAATTTACAAGGGGACTGGAGCCACGCAAAATCTGCAATTCTTGTAAACGTGAGAAACTAAATACATGTTGCCCCTTTTGGGGTTGTCCTGTAAGGAACATATTTCACATGGTACAAAAAGAAAGAGACCCTAGTATGTGCAATTCAGAGATTTCTAGAGAGAACAGGAGGGGAGGAGACTAACATGGGGATTTGAGGGTAACAGAAACTGACTTTCAGGGTTCTGATTATCTGCCCAGCTGCCATAAATATAAAGATGAATTAACTTTGAATTTAATGAAAAATTGTTTGGAAGAATTTTTTCTTTCAATAAAAGACTATAATAGGTAAAGAAAAAACATTTCTCAGATAACGCTTTCTGTAAGTATGGAAATATTCTGTCTGCTCTAATATTGCATACAGAAGTAACATGAAGTCTTTCGATAATTTAAAACTTCTTAATGTTACTAAAAAGTCTATAGTTTTACTTTATTTCTATTGGTTATGATCATTAACTGTAAAAACTTGTGGATTTCAGATTGTATCATACACCTGTGACATAAAGGAATCATATTGATTGGCATATAAGCAAATCGATCATTTTCTCTTAATTTACTTAAACAAAAACTTTTTTCAGAAATATTTTCTCTGTAGTAAAAAAAATTGGTAAATGATGTCTATATGTGTATATGTTAAACCTAGGTGAAGAGAGAGAAGAGAAAGAGCAGGTGAAGGAGAAAGAGAAAAACAGATAATATGAGTTAAAAGATAGGAGAAATATCTAAGCACATGAAAAATCAGATAGAATTATATAGTTGCCTGTCACCTTATCATATATGCCTGCTCTAGTTTCTTACAATAAAAGGCTGAGTAAAGAGTAAAGAACATCCTCCAAATTTAGCTAATCAAGATGACACAGAGCTGTTAAAGAATACCGAATGCCATAAAAATGCTGATTCAAGGCTGAAAGAACAAAGGCTACTCTTTAGAAATGTTCCTGGGGAGAGCAAAATGTACTTGTATTTTTTTTGTGTGTGTGTGTGTGTGTGTGTGTGTGTGTGTGTCACAGGCCTTTAATTCCAGCAAGCCAGAAGCAAGGGGGTCTCTGTGAGTTCGAGACTACTCTGGTCTACTCTTTTTTTTTTTTTTTCATTTCTTTATGTATTTTTTTTAATTAGGTATTTTCCTCGTTTACATTTTCAATGCTATCCCAAAGGTACCCCATACCCACCCCCCCAATCCCCTACCCACCCACTCCCCCTTTTTGGCCCTGGCGTTCCCCTGTACTGGGGCGTATAAAGTTTGTAAGTCCAATGGGCCTCTCTTTGCAGTGATGGGTTAAAGTGGATAGCATAGTGTCTCATGGCTCAGGTCTTGGACTGAAGGCATTTTTGTTTTGTTTTGTTTTGTTTTGTTTTGTTTTGTTTTGTTTTGTTTTGTTTTGTTTTGTTTTGTTTTGTTTTCCTATTTTAATTGTTTTCTCTTCTCTTCTCTTCTCTTCTCTTCTCTTCTCTTCTCTTCTCTTCTCTTCTCTTCTCTTCACTTCTCTTCTCTTCTCTTCTCTTCTCTTCTCTTCTCTTCTCTTCTCTTCTTGGATATTTTCTTTATTTACATTTCAAATGTTAGCCCCTTTCCTGGGGTTTCCTTTCAGAAACCTCCTTTGCTGTATCCCTTCCCTTTGCTTCTATGAGGGTGTTCCCCTACCCACCCACCCACTTCTGCCTTCCTGCCCTGGAATTCCTCTATGCTGGAGCTTCAAGCCTTCCCAGGACCTAGGGCTTCTCCTCCATTGATGTCCCACAATGCCATCCTCTGCTACATATGCAGCTGGAGTCATGGGTTGCTCCATGTGTACTTTTTGGTTGGTGATTTAGTCCTTGGGAGCTCTGGGTCAAGGAGGGTCTGTTTGGTTGATATTGTTGTTCTTGCTATGGGGATGCAAACCCCTTCAACACCTTCAGTCCTTTCTCTAATTTCTCCATTGGGGATCCTGTGCTCAGGCCAATTGGCTGCGAGCATCTGCTTCTGTATTTGTTGATGGGATTGCAAGCAGGCTGAAGGCTTTTAGTTTGAGGTCAATGTGATTAATTTCTAAAAGTCTGCTTCAAGAATTTAACATTGGCCAGTATTAGAGAAGGTGACCTTGGCAAAGGTATCAGTCTGCTGTGGAATGTGAGAGAAGAAGGTGTCATTCTCCCATAGAATGTGAGAAGCAAAGGTGTCAGTCTCCTGAATGTGAGAGAGGTGAAGGTAGCAACCCTCAGCTAGGACCTTGGGCTATTTGTTCTTCCATAATTGAAAGCATTGACAAGCATTATCATTTCTTTAGCATTATCACTTTAAACTAGAATTTCCTCATGCCATTAAAATTTTATAAAATGTAATTTTAATTAAAATGCATCTTAAAAGATCTTAATTTACATGATCATTTTAAACTGTTCATCATGTAATTTGATATTTAATTATTGTTGCTTTTGATTTATTTGAGCACATTTTCAATTTTTATATGCTAATCTTCTATAATTATTTTAAAACGTTCTAATTATTTTAATGCTCTGAATAAAGACTTTTAAAATTCAATCTGGAAATACTTATTAATTTCAAATCATCTGAAATGTATTAGAATATGCAATGGATTACTTTATTATAAATACATTAATGAAACAGTCCAAATTTAGGTTATAACTAGTATATTATAATATTAATTACATAATAAAGTTACCAGAAGAAGAAATGAGAAAAAACTCACTAAATTAATTTTAAGACAAATTGTTTGGGAGCTTAATTTTAGAAAAGAAATATATAAGTTAAAACTATATTTTGGTTTTGTCTGGTTTTCTAAATCAGAGAATACACTATGAACTGGTAAGATCTAGAATACAGAATTAAGATATATAGAAAAGCTTCATTCTTTAGTTATTCAAGCAAATATTAATTTTGCTAATGCTATGAAGGGATTTTATAGGTGGGAATAACATCTGTAATGAGGAAGACATTCATTTCGCTTGAAAACTTCACTTTTGTTATTGGCAGAGATGCTGGCGTGGCCTTCCTGAGAACCTACTATGAGGATGAACTCCATAACAGCATATGACATCATTTCATGTTTCTTACTGGTTCTGCTTCTTTATAACACAGTGCAATGTGATACTTATGTTTTGTTGCTATTTGTATAGTTGTACTCTGCAGTGATAAATGTGTGAGTGTGTGTGTGTGTATGATATGTAACTATTTTCCCAAGCATGTACTCCTTACTGATTAAAAGAGTACTTGGGTCTATCAATTCCCAAATACATCCATATTGCATATATATATATATATAGATAGATAGATAGATAGATAGATAGATAGATAGATAGATAGATAGATAGATAGATGATATATTTCTCTCAACTAAAACAATGACAAAGACACTTCTGAAGACTATAAGAGGCATGATGAACCTGACAAGCTAAAATAAATACCAGAGTCTACCTGGGTAAACCTCCTCCAAATTTGCTCCTACAAAATTATCAGGAATTATTTTGTTTTAGGTTGAAATGTACTATAGATATCTGATAAATCCATTTGGTTCTTAACTTAAACATTAGTTTTGCTATGTCTCAATTTAGATTTTGTTCCCATGATCTGTCTGTCAGTGAGAGTGGGGTGTTGAAGACTCGCACTATTATTGTGTGAGGTTCAGTGTATACTTTGAGATTTAGTAATGTTTTAATCAGCCAGAAACCCCAGAACTCTGAAGGACTAAACCACCAACCAAAGAGTACACATGGTGGGACCCATAGCTCCATCTGCATATGTAGCAAAGGATAGCCTTATCTGGCATCAATGAGAGGGGAATGCTAGGGCTGTGAGGCAGGAGTGAGTTGGTGGGTAGGGAATCACCCTCATAGAAGCAAGAGGGGAAAAGGATGGGATAGGGGGGTTGTGGATGAGAAACCAGAGTAGGGGATAACATTTGCAATATAAATAAATAAAATAATCAATAAAAATACCAGGAATTGAAAAGAATTCTCCAATGGCAATGATTGAACATTTGATCCTTACAAAAAAAAATCAAAAAATGATTTTTCAATAAGATGTTTTGATAAATATTTGAATAAATATTTGATTATAATTATATAATGGAAAACCTTTTATTAGGAAATCATTAGGTATTGGTAATATTTAAGTGAATTCAAATTAGTATATAAGAATATAATCTAAAAACATTTATTTAAGATGTACAATAACAATATTGTGAGATAGTCTTCATTATATATAATGCTATACATGCTATATATTTATCAGTAATAATTGTTTAGCAAAAACTATGAATTCACACAGTATCATCTAACTACCATTTCCTCAAAATTTTAGTTTAATTCTTAGTGAGACTTGTATACTCAGATTTAGAGGTTTACATCTAAGGAAGTCAGGAATTATGTAAAAGTAACACGAAAAAAGAAAAATCTGTGAACTGTTTTATAAATAACAGGGAAGCTACACCAATTAACCTCAATAATATACTTTCCTAGACATGAACTAAACAAGGTCTTCACCAACCAACGGAATTTCTACTGTGATAGTGGTAAATCACACTGGACCACACCACTGGAGAAAGCTACAGAAAACTAAAGTCTTCTGAAAGAAAAAAAAAAATTAGTCTTTCTCAGGAACAAGCAGCAATAAATGCTTAATTAATGCTAAGGTGTCAGTCTTGAAATCACATACATATGAGCACACTAAACTGAATCGTTAAGTTGCATTTATATTTTTACACAATTATAAACTTGTGTGTGTTTCTATGTATCTGTGTGTATTTCTGTGTGTGTGTTTCTCTATGTGTTTAAAACAATACCAAGAAATGCATTTGAAAAGAACAAAATGAATGAGATGAGGAGAACTGCCCCTGCCCCAAGTCAGTTGTTGTACTTGGGAAAGCAACCCTTGCACATTGTGGGAGTTGAGAGTAAGCCAACACCTAGGATAACAATCTGGAAGATCCCTTTACACATTTTGTCTCCCATATAGTGATGTGAACAAAGAAGAGACACCCTCTTCCCTCATCATCTCTCACCACCTGTGTCAAGTGGGAGACATTGACCTGGGTCACGACAGAAAGAGAGTTTTCCCTTCCTCTCCCCAGCTGTAGCACTCAGATGAACTGGCCCTGCACGTCAGCTTGACAGCACCATAGATCTGGCTCTAGATGAGGGGATTGCAGGTAAGCTGAGCCAAAAGGCATGAGTGTAAGAAAGCTGATCTTGCCTCATGTCTGCTCTGTGCTGGCACTAACCAAGGAGAGACCTTCTTCCCTTCCTTTTGGTAGAATAGCAGAAGCCATAGGCTTCACATCATACAGAGCCATTGCAATGAACATTTGCCAGCAAAGAGATATGGGCAAACGGCTATAATATGGGACACACTATGGCACATTACAGCTTATAAAGAAAAATTTTTTTTTCTCAGTTAGGGATTTAGGAGGTTTGCCAGTGTCGTTAGTGGATGTGAGGGGTCAGTTGAATGAGGTTGGAGTACAACATTTGAAATTCAGAAAAAAAAAACACTAAAACATTTAGAAATACAAAATATTAAATATTAAGATAACAATGAAAGAAATAAAACAGTTTATTGTTAGATTAACTTAAATTGTGAATATTTTAAATGATTGGTTTACTGTTTCTACTATGCTTTCTCTGTATTGACATGCGTAATATTTCTTAGAAAAGGTAAATGTGATTATTTCTCTAAATTAAGTTTCATTATCTTTTTTTGTCGGATTTAAATGGACAAAATTTGAGGTTGATTTCCATTGTTGTCAACTTTATTCACCTCAGTCTTCCCATTGTTCAATCATATTTACCTTGGTAAAGCTGATACCCCCAATCTCTGGCTGATTTAAAGAATCTTCCGTGGGCTTTTTTTCACTCTTTCTTTTTTGTTTGTTTGCTTGTTTGCTTGTTTTCTCGGTCTTATCATGGTGGACCTGGGAACATGCTGTTTCTTTCTGCATGGCTTGGAGTACTTGATGTCTTGAGGCTTATCGTCTATGCTGAATCTATTGTTTTAGCTTTTTCATCCTTATTAGAATATTCTGAAGTATTTTCCCCCCACAGGTTTAAAATGGAGTTTCAGAGCTCCCTTTATCATAGTCATTTACAAAAGGCATCATAAACCTTTGAAAGACCTTCATAAAAAATTGATTATTTTAAAATATTTTCCCTATTGTGTTCTATCTTGGCTATGGCCTCAGACCAAACTAAAAATTACTAGTTTTTTTTTCTACTTATTTAAATCTAACACTTAAACCAAATTTTAGGTGCTACAATGTCCTGTCTTATTAGTAGTATTTTTTTAAAATAAATTTTAGCATTTGGGATGTTGATTATTTTGTTCTCCTGAATATTGTTATTTTTAACTGTTGCCCTAACATTTTCATGTATAAGTCAGTATTAAGATTTTGATATGCCTTTTGCTTCCTCATGATTTGTTTTCCTTGGGTTTAACCTTTTGTTCTGTACAATTTTTTTCAAAAAAATATTGGCCATTTCCAAGAAAAATTTTGCAACAATATTTTTAGACTCTAGATAAACTTTACTGTACAAAGCATTTATTTTTCTGTTACACAACTTCGTTAGAAGAAGTTGCTGTCCTCAGTTTTTAGTCACTTTCCTACTGCTAAGAAGAGACACCATAACAAAAAAAAAAACTTACAAAAGAAAGCGTTTAATAAAGTTTACAAGTCTAGAGTCCAGATGCTGATCCTATGACAGACAATGAAGCTCTTAAACCACTCAAGGTAATCTCTAAACTACATGTTACAGTCAATATTAAGCTGCTTTGATTTCTTTTCTGACAGTCTAATGAAATTACACCAAAACTTTGCAGTTCATCCTCAGCCAGATTCTTAGGACAAGGGCAAAACCCATCCTCTTCTACACAAGAATAGTCTTTAGTCCAGTTTCTATAATGTTTCACTCTAAAACCTCTCGAACTGTGTCCTTACAGTCATCATTGCTTTCAACACTACAGACTTCTAAATGCCTACTAAGATAGCAAATTAAGTGCTGCCTACAGCTTTCATCTACTTCCCTAACCCAAAAGTCCCATATTCTTCCACTCTTCTCAAACAAACAAAAAAAGCCCAGTATTCCCAGGTCTCATAGAGCAATATATCATCCCCTGGTACTGTTAGGTATCCTGAAATGGTAGTGTTGGCTCAGGTTAGCAGGACTGCATAAGGGTTTCTGGTAATTAGATAAAAAGCAATATATCTCAAGAAATTGTGATATTGACTTTGTCCTCCAAAACTAGTCATTTCTTTTCCTCTAGCAAAAGGGACATATGGTTCTCCATTGACATATACCAGTGGTTGCATATCAAAGACCACACTGACATCCAGACTTATTCAGGTCCTACTCACATGTACTTGCTATATGTAACAAAGCTCACACAGACACCATGGCCAGTGAGAAAGGTAGAGAGGATGAGGTGTGAGAGACAATGGAGTCATATGATATCTGAAGCAGGAAACCAGCACCAGGATGCAGATCTGAGTTTATTGCCCAGCCCAATAGCTTATATACAGTGTTTGACACAATCCCAAGTTTCTAAATCTTTGAAAAATTGTATCTTGTCATGCCTTCTCTATGCTCCAAGGAAATCCCTGCCTGATGATGTAACTCAGAAGTGTGTGTGTGTGTGTGTGTGTGTGTGTGTGTGTGTGTGTGTGTGCGTGTGTGTGTGCATTATTAGAGGGGAAAATTTTATTTTGGAAGAGTTGTATTCAGAGACATCTTGGAGAATACATAATAGGGAGAAAAATACCCAGACTGGACAGGAAGAGGGCTATCTCTTAGGATCAGAGACTATGAGGAATAGCAAAGGAAAACATTGGATAGAAAGAAATAGAGTAGGAGAAAACTGTAAGAGTAATGTGTTATGGGGCAGGATCTAGTGATTTAAATACAGTAGGGACCTGGACAACAGGAAGTTTGTGAATTTCAGTTGTTTGGGAGCTTGAATCTGGGAGGTAGGTTGGAGAATACAGAGAAGAGGAGAGAAGGGCCTGTGTAAGATATGCAAATATATATATATATATATATATATACATACATATATATATGTGTGTGTGTGTATGTGTGTGTGTGTGTGTGTGTGTGTGTGTGTGTGTGTGTGTGTGTACATATATATACAGGTTTCTTTAATGCACCCTCACTTATAGGTGTCAACTTCATCTTAGTTACTTTCTTTCACTGTGATAACTCATCATGACCAAACTAACTCATAGAAGAGAGAGTTCATATTGGTCTTTGTTGTTTCAGAGGATAAAACCATTATAATCCTGGCAGGGATTATGGCAGCAAAAAGGCAGACATTACACTAAAGCAGTCCTTTAGAGTTTATATCTGATCTATAAACAAGAGACAGTGAAAGAGGCCTAACTGAATAGAATTAAGGTTTTTTTTTTTTTTTTTTTTTAAAACCCCCAGTGACACAGGTATTCTACTGAGTCATACAACCTAATCCTTTGCAAAAATCTAGGGATCAATAATTTAAATTTGTGACCTAATGAGGTCATTATCATTCCAACTACCATATCAGTTATGTTAAACATATACGTGATCTTGCCTTTTAGTTTCCAATGCTCTGAAGATCAGTGTCTTAGCTATGTCCATTTATTTTATTTTATTTTATTTTATTTTATTTTATTTTATTTTATTTTATTTTATTGTGATAAGACACCATATACAAGGCAATGAACATGAGAGTTTGAGGCTTATAACATTAGAAGATTAGAATCTTAGAATCTGTGCTTACTATTCTAGGAAGCACAGCATTTAAAAGAATGTATGAGTCTGGAGCAGTGTCTTATAGCTTATATCAAGTAGAAGTCAGAAAGTGCTAACTGGAAATGGGTAGCAAAAACAAAACAAAACAAAACAAAACAAAACAAAACAAAAAAAAAACTCCTCCAAAAAGGCCATAACCTCTACTCATTCCAAAACTGTTCTTCTAACTAGATATTAAGGTTTTCCAAACCTACTTTTAATAAGTGTACTTAAATGTTCTACTCTCCCTTCTAGCCCAACATCTACAAGAGGTAACAGTAAGGAAAAGTTAATAGGGCTGAGGAGGATGTGGATCTGTTTAGAAAGAGTCCTTTGGGGGCAAATCCAATCTGTGTTGTCAGGATGTCAGCAGTTCAGTTAACATGAATCAGCAGTGGTAGCTCAATTCACTGGCAAACACCATACATGAATCAACAATGACAGTTTGACAGAAGAAACAGAAAGGATCTGCCAATGGGCCCAATATGCAGAACTGAGAAGAAGCCACAGAACACCGTCAGAAGTTCTTTGGTGTATTCCTCATTATGAAGTAATAACAAACTATGGACAGCAAAGAGTGACAAGGCAAACGTATACCACTCAGCCTGATCCACTGTCTGCTGGGCTATATTTTGACTTTCCAAACATCACATGTTCTCTCAAGTATTCTTTCTAGCAAAATGTCACATGTTCTTTTCCCAGAGAGCTTCCAGAAAAATACCACATCCATGTTCTCAGCAAAGCATTTCCCCATGTGTTTTCTTCAGCAAAACATCCTCTCATAACACAGCTTCTAAAAAAATATCAAATGACACATTTGAGTATCCAAAGAAACCAGAAATTTCCACTTCATAGATCTTACATAATTGTAAAGATTTTTTGATAATAATGCATATAGAGGTTGTTAAAACTAAGTCAAATTCAAGGCTGGAGAGATGCTCCAGTGTTTATAAGAGCCATGTCTGTTTTCCCAGACGACCCAGGTTCAATTACAGCATTGCCCTTGTGACCAACATGCAGTTGTAAGTCTAAGACTCTTAGGTGATCTAGACTTCTCTTGTGGCATCCATAGGCATAGCATAAATATATACAGTATATATACAGAAGAAATACATATTCACATTAAATACAATAAAAAAAACTCAAAAGGGAAAAATAAAACAAGAAAAATAAACTAAATCAAAGGACAAGACAAGTATATATATATATATATATATATATATATATATATATATATACTTAGAAAAATATTGTCAATTTCTAAGAATTCAATAATTCATTTAAAAATAATCTGTTGTGCTCAATTGATTTGTATTTATTTGTACAGTGGTTATTTATTACTTACTTTAAACTGAGTTTTACAAAACAACTTAGTAAAGAAGACCATATTTCAACATTACTACACAATCCTCAGGGCATTCACTTTTCTTTTGAAATAAGAACTAGTGCTACCTCTTGCAAATACAAAAATCTGATTTTAATTTAGAATAAATAACCACCTGACTTTGATAAATACATACAGAAAATCTAGATTTTATTTATTTTTTAACTTTTTGCCATCAGAGCAAAATTTATTTTTTATTTTTTATTTTTTAATTCTCTTTAATCTATTTTATATAGTCCAGTTGCTATCTCCTTCCTGGTCATCCCTCTGACAGTTCCACATCCCATTACTTCTACTCCATCTCCAAGAGGATATCCTAGCCACCAACAGCACCAGGACTCCCCACTCCTTAGGGCAAGTATTTTGAGGATTAAGTCCATCTTCTATCATCGAGGTCAGACCAGACAGTCTTCTGCTGTATATATATCAGGGTTCTCTTATTGCATTCTAACATTTCACTTAGAAAATACTAGACAATACATGATGTGTAACATAGGAATTATGGCTGCAATCTTTAAATCCTACACAAATAACTATGTCACTGAAGTATGCTGGCATTGGGAAAACATATTTTCCATGGAAGAGCATCACAACTGAATACTCAATACCAAGTTATCATCTCTGAAAATATAGATACTAATAACATCATATAGATTAAGGGGTATTAGGACTCTCTCTATATATGTGTATATATATATATATATATATATATATATATATATATATATATGCATATTTAAATGTGATAATAATTACTAGGAAAAAGAATGAATTTGAAAAAGAAAAAGCTGTATATGTTTGAGAAGTTTGGCAAAATAAAAGAGAAGGGAGAAATGTAATTATAAGCACAAAAACTAAAACAAAGTAATCAAAATACTTTTCAAAGTAAAGGAAACAAAAGTCTAAAGGAAATTACATGTTAAATCTTTGTAATATTGGCATAAATGTTTTTTCTCATAAAAACAGTTTTTACTTTTATTGTCATAAAAGTGTTAGTCACATTTCAGGGTGGGCTTCATCCTCAGGAGTAGTTTGGTCAACACAAAACAGACTCCATGTTTTAGATGTGTTTTTTGCCTTGGTGTGTGCATGTGTGTGTGTATGTGTGTTTCTTTTTGCTTGGTACATTAGTTTTAGCTTGCTTTTTAGGAATCTCAACAGAGTTGTGATGATGAAAGAATATGTTTAAAATATATTGTATAAAATATTTTAAAAGTAAAATTATTTAAAAAGTTTTATCCAAAATAGACTTTTGATAATCATGCAATTTAATTTATGTTTTAGAAAGAAATTTCAAAGGCTGAATAAATATTAATTTCACCAGAGAAACAAATTAAAATGTAATGAGACACCAAAAGGCAAATATATACCCTATATTTATAAAACTTTACTCCCAGTCAATAAGGAAAAATAGGACATATTTAGAATTAACTGATACTTATGACATAAATAGTGTAAAAAATTAACTAGCACAGACATAAACATTTTATTTCTTCATTAATATTCTCTGTAAATAATCTACTAAAATTTAGGAATCAATTATTCAAAGAATTTGTATACTAAGCATATGCTTCATAAAGTTATATAATCATTTTACTTTTCTGAGATTTAAGAATATAATTAACTATTTGACCATTTTATTTTTCTAAGCATAATTTTATAGGTGTGGATGACACCTTCAATGCATTAAATTCTCATTAATTTATTCCACTGATAGAAAATTACAGTGCAGCAACAGAATAGGAAATAGAGATTGTGAGACTAAGATTAATATGTGAATCAAATTAAATGACAGTAGAAGATTAAAAATGCTACACAAAGCAAAAAATCACACACACACATACATACATGCATGCATGCATACATACATACATACGTACATATATGCACACACATCACAAACTAGAGAGAAGAATTTTGCCCTGTAAATGATGTAGGAAATATGAGCATCATGACCCAGTGCTTTTGAGATTAGGCCTTCACAACTCAGAAGCCCACTCCCATTCTCTGGAGTGTATTTCCTGTAGTAGATTGTCCATTTTTCTACTACCTTACTATATAAACTGATTTAATTATGTTTTCCAGCTGCTGGAAAGACTGGAAACTTCCATGGGTATTCACTCGCTCATCCACAAGACTCAGACCCTTGACTATAGCACAGGAGTAATAGACAAAACTGGCCAATGTTGACAGTTGTTAAAGTGAAGGAATAAATACATCAATATTCATTGTTCTGTTCTGTGGCTTTTGAGTTTTTCTGAGGAAGCTGTATCTATATGAAAGATTCTTTTGACTGACCAGGTGATGTAACATCATGGATATTATTAGAATGTAACATAGTTGGTTGAAAGCAATAATTACCTGGGATGATACTAAATCTATTAATAACCATTTGCCTTAACTGTGGTATCTAGCCTAATAGCTTATTGATTATTATATAAGCATTTATAATGTATCATTAACCTTAGACTCCTCTATCCACTGCCAAGCAAAGTTATAAATCTTGCAAGAGAGTACCTGACAGATGTAGAAGATGTTTTTTTTTTTTTGCATTGTGAAGGCTCATCTTCATTCTCAACCTTACTGGATGGAGAAACACTTAGAGCACATACCTCTCAGCCCATCTTTCAAGGGAGAAATGAAAAGACCCACTCTCAGAGTGAATTATTGACAATAGACAATGCAGAGCTCTCGACTGAACAGCTACCATTGGCTTACCTTTGTTTCATCTTGAGCGAGTCTATTTGAAATTGCTGCTGTTGATGTTGCTGCTTCTGCCAGCATCTTCCATGAATAACAGATTTCACCTGATTTCACTTTCTAGTGTGGTAGATCCAATACTGAAAACCCTATAGTAACCTTCCATGCCTTTTGTACCAGATGAGATTGCCAAGGCACTAAGCTTTGTGATCTAAGAAGTTACCTGTTCTCTACACCATTTTGCAGTTGGTTATTGTTATACGACCCAGATTCTGTTATGAGAGACAAAATTCACTTCCCTTCCTACAGCTTGCTTTGCGATGTCACCAGCTATGGAAAAGATAAATATACTGATTTTTTTTCTTTACTTCCTTCCAAACCATGGGTTTATAAGTTTGGAAAACTGCTTAGGCATTAGGTCATGACACTTGGGGTAACTTGAATCTGTGTTCATCATTCATGTTTAGCTGCCTTTGTCTCAGAATAAGATATTTTCTAATTTTCTTTGAAGCAATGTCATTATGATAGATTAAGAGTTCTTTTTTTTTTTTTTTTTTTTTGGTAAAAGTTCAATGGAAATGAATATGCTTGAATTAATGAAAAAGTTCTGAATGGGTGAGCAAGAGGCATGTTTTAAATGTTTGCTTTCCCAGAGCATAGCTCTATGCATGTCAAATGCTTCTTATTTCTTATATACTTGAAGGAACATAATGAATACGGTTTATGTAACCAAGGCCTTATTGTTCTGCTAAATGTTGTTCTGCTTATTCATGGTAGAAATACATTGTAGCAAGAGGGACAAATCAATTGTCCATAGTACATCTGTGAGAACACAGGAATAGTTTATGCCAATAAGGACCTGTTTCTGCCAAGCTATTTAGATGTTTGCCTGAAACATCAATGTAGCTTATGTTAGTTGAAATAAAATGCAAAATGAACTCTGCTGTGACACTTCACCACGGATCCATTAAGCAGATTTCATAGAGTCCTTTGGTTATTCTTTCCTTTAGAACTATGAGACAAACAGGGAGCCAAGCTATTTAATTTCTGCAGTTCTTGAGTGTAAATGAACTTTATTCTATCATATAATCACCTAGAAATCTAATAATATCAATGCATATGAACAACCATTAAAATAGAAATAACTGTACAATTTGGTTAGTTTTTTTAATCACTATTTACCTTTAGGGTTAAAGATTGAAAACTAAATTCTAAATACGTAAAGACTTTTAGTGTATAGCCAGTGAGTGAATACAGGTAGCTACTGTAAGATTCATGAAGGATACTTCATGATTGCTATAATTATATGAAAATATAAACACAGACAAGGATATTATACTTTACTATACTATGAGACTGCATGCGCAAAGTCACTAGATTTTTGACAAAGAGAACAATACACATTGGGCAAAGGTCATCATCTTAAACAAATACTGTTTATAAAATTGTATAGTTGCACATTTCCTGTCTGTTAATGAACTAATGGATCATGATTAAGGACATTTAAGTGAAGTATATATTTATTGTAAGACAAGATCCAAATATTAAGTATAATTATGGAAGTAAATTTGTGTTCTGATTGTCTGCATTTACAAGTGTTTTCTTCTTATCATTCTTTCGTATACTATACCCAGTTTCCCTACCTCCTCTCCTCCCAGTCTCTCACCCAAAACTTATCTGTTCTCCAGATATACTTCTCTTTCATTTCTGTTCAGAAAATGGCAGTCTTCCAAGATACATCAACTAAAATGGCATAGCAAACTGCAATAAGACTAGGTTCTCCCCATTATATTAATGATGAACAAGGCATCCCAGTAGGAGAAAAAGGGTCTCAAAAGCAGGCAAAAGAGTTAGAGAGCCTCCAATCCCCACTGTTAGGAGTCCCACAAGAAGAACAAGCTGTACAACCATAACATGTATACAGGGCCTATGTCAGACACATCCAGACTCTCTGACTATTGGTTCAGTCTCTGTGAGCCCCTATGAGCCTAACTTAATTAATTCTGTAGGTTTTATGGACATGTCTTTAACCACTGTCAATTATATAGTGCTTTCTTTTCATTTTCCACAGGGTTCCCTGAGATCAGCCTAACATTTGTTTGTGCGTCCCTGTATCTGTTTCCATCATCTGTATCTGGATGAAGCTTCTCTGGTGACATTTTAAGGTACAGATATTTTAAGTTGTCAACCTTCACTGCCATTCAAGTAGATTCCCTTTCCTCTATCTTTATGTAAGGTTTGAGTATATTCTTTTCTTCTCAAACCTTTCCCTGATTCTTCACTTTGTTTGCCACTCAATTAGGTATCACTTTTAAGCAGGAGTGTTTTGTTCTACAAACTAATGTCACTTTCATTGTCTGTGGTTAAAGGTGTAATAAGAGTATATCTATTTTTTAGTCAGAGCATTAAAGGTGTATGTTAATGATGTTACAACACAACAACTGGAAACATAACCTTGGGGTTCACAGTGTGATTAAATATTCTGCAGCATGGCTCTTATTCTTGAACTCACTGTGTGTATATTTTACTGAGTATTTTTACTTCAATGTCATAAGGGAAAATGGTCTGAAGTCACTTTCTTTGTTGAGTCTGTGTGGTTTAGGTATCAGTTTGATTGTAGACACATAGAATGAGTTTGTGAGTTTAGAGATGTTCCTTCCAATTTTCTATTTTGAAGAATAGTTTGAGGAACATTGGTATTAGCTCTTCTTTGCAAGTCTGGTAGAATTCTGCAATAAACCCACACATACCTGTTTTTGTTGTTGTTTGGTTTGGTTGTTGTGAAGGCTTTTAATGACTTCTATTTCCTTAGTGGTTAAAGAATAATTTATATAGTTTAACTAATCTTAATTAACTGTGGTAAGATGTATCATCACATCTATCTAGAATGTTGTTTCTTTCTTAAGATTTTTTTTTTTATTTTATTTTTGTGGAGTACAGTTTGGAAGATTAAAGTAAGACGTAATAATTCTTTGGATTTACTCAGAGTCTGCTGTTATGCTCCCCCAATTTCTTTATTTATTTTGGTAATTTTGATACTCTCTCTCTCTCATATACATTTTAGTTAGTTTAGCTAAGGGTTTGTCTATCTTATTGATTTTTCTCAAAGAACAAGCTCTGGGTTTCATGGTTCTTTATATTGTTATCTTTGTTTAATATTGATGGATTATACCATGAGTTTGATTATTTTCTACCATCTATTCCTCTTGTCTGTGTTTGTTCTTTTTCCTCTAGAGATTTTAGGTAAGATTTAATATTGAAAGTATGAAATCTCTTCAATTTTATTCTGAAGGCACTTAATGCTATGAACTTTCCTGCTAGACACACTTTCATTGTGTCCACAAGTTTATGTATGTTTTGCCTTCATTGAACATTCTTTCCCATATCTGTTGATTAACATCTGTCCTGGCAGTCTGTGGTTTTTAATTTGGGGAATTGTCTCCATTTATGTTAAGAGATGTTAATAGCCAATGATTGTCACTTCCTATTAGTTGATGTTGATGGTGGTAGTGAATGCATGTGTGTGTGTGTGGGGGGGGGGATACGTGTGTGCTTAGCTCATTTTCTAGTTTTGCTTGCATACGGTTTTTTATTTCCTGTGTTTTCATGGGTGTATTGTTCTTTCTTAGATTGGAGTTTTCCTTCTAGTATCATCTGTAGGACTGGTTTTGTGAGTAAATACTTAAATTTGGATTTATCATGGAATAACTTTGTTTCCCCACAAATGGTTTTAAAAGTTTTGTTGTGTACAGAACATTGGGCTGACATATGTAAACTCTTAGGGTCTGGAAAACATTTGTTCATTCCCTCTGGCTTTTTTTTTTTTTTTTTTTTTTTTTTGGTTTTTCGAGACAGGGTTTCTCTGTATACTCCTGGCTGTCCTAGAACTCACTTTGTAGACCAGGCTGGCCTCGAACTCAGAAATCCACCTGCCTCTGCCTCCCGAGTGCTGGGATTAAAGGCGTGCGCCACGACGCCCGGCTTTGCTCTGGCTTTTACAGTCTCTGTTGAGGAATCAAGTTAATTTTGATAGGTCTGCCTTTAGATGTCACTTGTCCTTTTTCCCTTCTAGCTTTTTTAAAATATAATTTCAGCATAGTTATGATATATAATAGATTTACAACATTGATGAGTCTTAATACATATGAGTAACAAGCATTCTGAGAAAAAGATTAAAGACACACTCTTTTCAGTATCTCAAACAAAATAAATTATTTAGAGTACACACAACAAAAGAGGCAAAAATACCTCTACAATGGAAACTTAAAATATGTGAAGAAAGGGATTAAGAAACATACTAGAATTGAGTTGGAATTTTGATGGGGATTGCATTAAATCTGTAGATTGCTATCAGCATTATAGCTATTTTTACTATATAATCCTGCCATCCCATGAGCATGGGTGATTTTTTTCCATCCTATGAGATCTCCTTCGATTTTATTATACAGATCTTTCATTTCCTTAGTTACAGTCATACCAAGGTATATTATATTATTTGTGACTATTGAGAAGGGTGTTGTTTCCCTAATTTCTTTCTCAGCCTGTTTATCCTTTGTGTAGAGAAAGGCCACTGCATTATTTGAGTTAATTTTATAGCCAGCTACTGCACTGAAGCTGTTTATCAGGTTTAGAATTTCTCTGGTGAAATTTTTAGGGTCACATATATACTATTATATCATCTACAAATATTGATATTTTGACTGCTTCCTTTCAAATTTATATCCCCTTGATCTCCTTTTGTTGTCTAATTGCTCTGTCTAGGAATTGATGTACTATATTGAATAGGTAGGGAGAAAGTGGGCAGCCTTGGCTCGTCCCTGATTTTAGTGGGATTGCTTCAAGTTTCTCTCCATTTAGTTTGAAGTTAGCTACTGGTTTGAGGTATATTGATTTTATTATGTGTAGGTATGGCCCTTGAATTCCTGCTCTTTCCAATAATTTTATCATGAATGGTGTTGGATTTTGTCAAATGCTTTCTCAGCATCTAATGAGATGGTCGTGTGGTTTTTGTCTTTGAGCTTATATAGTTTTCATTGATGGATTTCTATATATTAAATGATCCCTGCATCCCTGGGATGAAGTCTACTTGGTCATGATGGATGATCTTTTTGATGTGTTCTTGGATTTGGTTTGTGAGAATTTTATTGAGTACTTTTGCATTGATATTAATAAGGGGAATTGGTCTGAGGTACTCTTTCTTTGTTGGGTCTTTTGAGGTTTGGGTATCATAGTAATTGAGGCTTCATAGAATGAATTGAGCAGAGTACCTTCTGTTTCTGTTTCGTGGAATAGTTTGAGGAGAATTGGAATTAGATCTTCTTTGAATGTCTGATAGAACTCTGCACTAAACCCATCTGGTCCTGGTCTTTTTTTGGTTGGGAGATTATTAACGACTGCTTCTATTTCTTTAGGAGATATGGGACTGTTTAGATCTTTAATCTAATCCTGATCTAACTTTGGTACCTGGAATCTGTCTAGAAATTTGTCCATTTCATCCAGGTTTTCCAGTTTTGTTGAGTATAGCCTTTTGTAATAGAACCTGCTGATGTTTTGGATTTACTCATGTTCTGTTGTAATGTCTCCCTTTTCTTTTCTGATTTTTTAAATTAGGAAACTGTCCCTGTGCCCTGTAGTTAGTTTGGATAAAGGGTTTATCTTGTTGATTTTCTCAAAAAAACAGCTCCTGGTTTGGTTTATTCTTTGAATAGTTCTTTTTGTTTCCATTTGGTTGATTTCAGCCCTGAGTTTGATTATTTCCTGCTGTCTACTCCTCTTGGATTAATTTGCTTCCTTTTATTCTAGACCTTTTAGGTATGCTGTCAAGCTGCTATTGCATACTCTCTCTAGTTTCTTTTTGGCAACACTCAGAGTTATGAGATTTTCCCGTATGACTGCTTTCATTGTGTCCTATTAGTTTGGGTATGTTGTGACTTAATTTTCATTAAACTCTAAAGAGTCTTTAATTTCTTTCTTTATTCCTTCCTTGACCAAGTTATCATTGAGTAAAGTGTGGTTCAGCTTCGACGTGAATGTTTGCTTTCTATTATTTATGTTGTTATTGAAGATCAGCCTTAGTCCTTGGTGATCTGATAGGATGCATGGGATAATTTCAATATTTTTGTAACTATTGACACTTGTTTTGTGACCAATTATAAGGTTAATTTTGGAGAAGGTACCATGAGGTGCTGAGAAGAAGGTATATCCTTTTGTTTTAGGATAAAATGTTCTGTAGATATGTGTTAAATCCATTTCTTTCATAACTTCTGTTTTTCCAGTGTGTCTCTGTTTGGTTTCTGTTTCCAGGATCTGTCTAATGATGATAGAGTGGGATATTGAAGTCTCCCACTATTATTGTGTGAGGTACAATGTGTGTTTTGAGCTTTACTAAAGTTTCCTTAAGGAATGTGGCTGCCCTTGCATTTGGAGCATAAATATTCAGAATTGAGAGTTCGTCTTGATAGATTTTATCTTTGATGAGTATGAGGTGCCCCTCCTTGCCTTTTTTGATAACTTTGGGCTGGAAGTCAATTTTATTTGATATTAGAATGGCTATTCCAGCTTGTTTCTTCGAACCATTGCTTGGAAAATTGTTTTCCAGGCTTTTACTCTGAGGTAGTGTCTGTCTTTATCCCTGAGGTGGGTTTCCTGTAAGCAGCAGAATGTTGGGTCCTCTCTATGTGCCAGTCTGTTAGTCTATGTCTTTTTATTGGGGAATTGAGACCATTGATATTAACAGATATTAAGGAAAAGTAATTGTTGCTTCCTGTTATTTTTGTTGTTAGATTTGGGATTCTATTCTTGTGCTTATCTTCTTTAAGGTTTGTTGAGTGATTACTTTCTTGCTTTTTCTAGGGCGTAATTTCTGTCCTTGTGCTGATGTTTTCCCTTTATTACACTTTGATGGGCTGGATTCATAGAAAGATATTGTGTGAATTAGGTTTTGCCATGGAATACTGTGGTTTCTCAATCTATGGTAATTGGGAGATTTGCTGAGTATAGTAGCCTGGGCTGGCATTTGTGTTCTCTTAGGGAATGTATAACATCTGTCCAGGATCTTCTGACTTTCCTAGTCTCTGTTGAGAAGTCTGGTGTAATTCTAATAGGTCTGCCTTTATATGTTACTTGACCTTTTTCCCTTACTACTTATAATATTCTATCTCTATTTAGTGCATTTGTTGTTCTGATTTCCTGGATGTTTTGAGTTAGGATATTTTTTCATTTTGCATTGTCTATGGAATCTTCTGCACCTGAGATTCTCTCTTCCATCTCTTGTATTCTGTTTCTGATGCTCACATTTGTGGGGCATTGGGCTATGCACAGACAGAATGGTTTACAGTTGAGGCTAGATGTTGAACCCCGGAACCTGGTGGTGATAATTCACCTTCATGGGACAGAAGGAGTTCTCTCATGCTTCTGGGACCCTGGCTCTTGTTGAGTTACCACCCCTCACAGCTCATACAAGAAAAGCATGGTTAGTAGTCAAGTAGACAATGTCCCAAGCTTCAGGCTAGTATTGTCCCCTGTTCCCTAACAACAGAAAAGATAGCAGTATACTTTAAGAGGGGCTGTTTGGCCCCCTCCTTACTCTCTCACTCTTCTCACTCCTCTCCTTACTTCCTCTCTTCCTCTCTTTCTCTTATTCTATCCTCTCCTCTCCTCTCCTCTCCTCTCCTCTCCTCTCATCTCCTCTCCTTTCCTCTCTCCTCTCTGTCTTCCCCTCTCCTCTCTCACTCTCTTGCTCTCCTCTCACTCTCTTCCTTCTCTCCCTCTTACTCTCTTTCTCTCTAGCCTTTCTTCTATCTCCCTTTTCCCTTTCTCTTTTATTGGACATGGCTGGTTTTTCTCTTTCTTTTACTTTCTCCCCTCCCCCCTCGGCCTTTCTATAATAAAGCTCTAAAACCATAGACAGTCTCTGCTCATCAAGGCCCACTGTGCATACTCTCGCCTGTGTGGGAACCTCTTTCCCTAAGCCCTCTCTCCCGTAACCCTGGGGCAACAGGGTGTTACCCAGTGCCACCAGTCAGGGGCTGCCCCTTGTCCACCCTCCATCGAGTGGTGTCAGTGGCTAAGATGCCCACTTGGGGCCGAGTGGCAGGTGTCCAGCAGTTCTCCCATGTCTGCCTGCCCAGAGCATAGGAGGAATTCTGGCCGGATATAGGCTATCCTCCCTCCCCCTAGTTCACCAGCCCTTTTTAGTTCCCACACACATCTATGGTTCCTGATTCATTTTCTAGGATTTCTATCTACAGATTTTTCTCCCTTTGGGTTTTCTTTATAGTTTCTACATCCTTCAGATCTTGGATGGTTCTGTTCAATTCCATCACCTATTTGGTTGTGTTTATTGTGCTTCATCTTTAAGGACTTCTACCTGTTTAGCAGTGTTCTCCTGTATTTCTTTAAGTGAGTTATAAGATATGGTTTTAAATCCAAATATTGCTTTTCGGGTATGTGGGGGTATCCAGGACTCGCTATGGTGGTAGTATTGATTTCTGATTATCCCAAGTGCTCTTGGTTTCTGTTAGTAAGATTCTTAAGTTTGTCTTTTGCCATCTGGTAATCTTTGGTGTTAAATGTTCTAGCTGTCTCTGGCTGGAGCTTGTTTCTCCTGTGTTTAAGTTAGCCTCTCTCAGCTCTCCTGGGAGTCCAACTCTCTCCTGAGTTGTAGTGGTCAAAGCACTCTCTGCAGACAAGCTCTCCTCTTGCAGGGAAGGTGCATAGAGGTCTGGAGCTCAGATCTGCCTCCTGGCTGAAGATGGAGAGAAACAACACTGTCTAAGATGCTCTTTTGCTTCTGCAGCCAGCATGCTCTTCTGTGATGACTGGTCTCTGAGAGACCTGGGATACAAGATGGCACTCACCTGAATCCCAGGGTCAGAGCCCTCCCTGGAGGCCAACTCTCCTCTGGTTGAGAAGGTGCACAGAGGTCTGTGTTTCAGCTCTGCCTCCTGGCTGAGGATGAAGGCTGGAAGGGACCCTCTCCAAGAAGGTCTGTTGCTTCTGTAGCCCATGTCATCTTTCTTTAGACAAATTTGAATAGTTCCAGATGTTCATCTAATGTTATATGATGGCAATTTTTAATATATATATATATATATATATATATACATATACATATATACATATATATATGTATATATATATATATATCATTCTAAGTATTATACTAAGCAATAAAAAAACAGGGAAAGAAGTAGTTTTTAACATACATTCTCAGTTGTGTGTTTTTGATAATTTAAAATCTATGTTACAATAAAATTGGTTAAAATTTATATCTCCTTTAGCTTCTAAATAGTTTATTTCATTATCTTTCAAACAAGAAATGATGGTGACAATTCTAAATGAGAAGCTGTTCCGGAAGTAGCAATTTGAGTTCCGTTAGAAAAACGTCACTCGTGTTTTTGAGTGGGAACAGATTTCTAATGCATTATTCATGCAGCCAACTGTAACCACTCATTCTGTGTTCTTTCAGGATTTTTCATCAATGTTCACAGACCTCATTTTTCAAAATACATATTATTTTTCCCAATAAATCAAGCAAGGCCTGCAGGAACATATTACACTCTTTCATGTAGAAAGAATACAGGGAAACAATATTTAAAACTTACCAAGTGTAACTGATAAACTCTCTTGCCTGCTATAAATTGTAATTAGCTGTTAACCACAGTTTTCTGAATCATGCTTGGGCTTATGTAGACACAGTAGATTGTTCAATACCACACTGTTTATTATTAGAAACTCTTCTTTCTCTCTTCGTAGTCTAAAATTATTAACGTTAAAGATGTAAATAAAGAAATCTTGAAATTATAAAATTCACGATAAAATTCTATATATAAAAGTAGAAGACTTTAATTATGAAACATATTTTATATTTCTTCAAAATTTAAAGCACACTAACCAATGTCCCATACTTAGATATGGTTAGTACAGTTAGTGTGTTACTTTATGGAATTAGACAATTTGTCCTCTTGTGAAACAGCTGTAGAAAACCAGGAAGCTTTGATGCAAACTTCATTTCCTTCTCTACTCTGAGTTGTGATATGACCATACTGCATGGTTCTGATTCTAACCAGGTTCCTTTAGGACATCAGTTTCATACTAGTAGATGACTCATTAGAATGAAAGCCAATTTGTTGCTTGCCACTGTGTAAAGGAGAACTCTTTTATAAGAAATGTGTTTCAGGAGAAATAGGTGCCTAATGAAGACATAAAATTAGTGTAGTTTATCACTGAGCTCTGATGTCTAAAGTAGCAATAACTAGACCTGCATTGAATAATGTTTAGTTGTTTCATTGTGAATAAAACATTACAGTGTGGTTAAATTTTTCTAAGAGAAACTACATAATGAAGCTGAGAGATCTACAGCTTCATGGATATCAACACTAAAGCAACATTTGTTTTCCATTATTTCTGATGAGACCACTTTCTCTATAATTAAAAGTTTTATTTTCCTACAGGAAAGTAATTATCGAGATCAGCCCATAATTTGGGTTGTTAAATGAAGACCAATATTGTGGATTACTGAGTGCATTACTTTCCTAACAAGCTTAATTCTGTGCTATAAAGTTTAGGCAAATTAAAAGAAAAAGGATGTAATGATTCCTTTGTATTTACCTTAGGAATGAGAAAATTTGAATAGACATAAAATATTTCTGTAGTAAAAATTATTTTTCTTTTTTTTTAATTAGGTATTTATTTCATTTACATTTCCAATGCTAACCCAAAAGTCCCCTCACCCTCCCCCACCCACAGACTCCCACTTCTTGGCCCTGGCGTTCCCCTGAACTGAGGCATATAAAGTTTGCACTATCAATGGGCCTCTCTTTCCACTGATGGCCGACTAGGCCTTCTTCTGATACATATGCAGCTAGAGACACAAGCTCTGGGGGGTACTGGGTAGTTCATATTGTTGTTCCACCTATAGGGTTGCAGATCCCCCCAGCTCCATAGGTACTTTCTCTAGCTCCTCCATTGGGAGCCCTGTGATCCATCCAATAGCTGACTGTGAGCATCCACTTCTATGTTTGCTAGGCCCTGGCATAGCCTCACAAGAGACAGCTATATCAGTGTCCTTTCAGAAAAATCTTGCTAGTGTATGCAATGGTGTCAGCATTTGGAGGCTGATTATGGGATGGATCCCCGGGTATGGCAGTCTCTAGATAGTCCATCCTTTCATCTCAGCTCCAAACTTTGTCTCGGTAACTCCTTCCATGGGTGTTTTGTTCCCAATTCTAAGAAGGGGCAAAGTATTCACACTTTGGCCTTCGTTCTTCTTGAGTTTCTTGTATTTAGCAAATTGTATCTTATATCTTGGATATTATCTGAGTTTCTAGGCTAATATCCACTTATCAGTGAGTACATATCATGTGAGTTCTTTTGTGATTGGGTTACCTCACTCAGGATGATGCCTTTCATCTCAGCTCCAAACTTTGTCTCTGTAACTCCTTCCATGAGTGTTTTGCTCCCAATTCTAAGAAGGGGCATAGTATCCACACTTTGGTCTTCCTTCTTCTTGAGTTTCATGTGTTTTGCAAATTGTATCTTGTATCTTGGGTATTCTAAGTTTTGGGCTAATATCCACTTATCAGTGAGTACATATCATGTGAGTTCTTTTGTAATTGTGTTACCTCATTCAGGATGGTGCCCTCCAGGTCTATCCATTTGCCTAGTAATTTCATAAAGTCATTCTTTTTAATAGCTGAATAGTTTTCCATTGTGTAAATGTACCACATTTTCTGTATCCATTCCTCTGTTGAGGGGCATCTGTGTTCTTTCCAGCTTCTGGCTATTATAAATAAGGTTGCTATGAACATAGTGGAACATGTGTCCTTCTTAACAGTTGGAACATCTTCCGGATATATGCCCAGGAGAGGATCCTCCGGTAGTACTATGTCCAATTTTCTGAGGAACTGCCAGACTGATTTCCAGGGTGGTTGTATAAGCTTGCAATCCCATCAACAATGGAGGAGTGTTCCTCTTTCTCCAAATCCTTGCCAGCATCTGCTATCACCTGAATTTTTGATCTTAGCCATTCTGACTGGTGTGAGGTAGAATCTCAGGGTTGTTTTGATTGGCATTTCCCTGATGATTAAGGATGCTGAACATTTTTTCAGGTGCTTCTCAGACATTCGGTATTCCTCAGGTGAGAATTCTTTGTTTAGCTCTGAGCCCCATTTTTTAATGGGGTTATTTGATTTTCTTGCAGTCCACCTTCTTGAGTTCTTTATATATATATATTGGATATTAGTTCCCTATCTGATTTAGGCTAGGTAAAGATCCTTTCCCAATCTGTTGGTGGCCTTTTTGTCTTATTGAAGGTGTCTTTTGCCTTACAGAAGCTTTGCAATTTTATGAGGTTCCATTTGTTGATTTTTGATCTTACAGCACAAACCATTGCTCTTCTCTTCAGGAATTTTTAAAGCATTTAATAAGTTTTGCAGTGGTTTAATATCTAATTTGACTTTTCACTCTCCAGTTTATACTTTTTTTATATTTTATAGTTTGATTAGTCAAAACAAAAAAGAATAGATGGTTATATGGTTTAACTCATTTATTGTGCTTTGATAGGACTCGAATTTCATTCCCAGCAGAGACATGGTGGCTCACAACCAATATACAGCTTCAATTTCAAAAACTTTAATACCCTCTTTTGGCATCCCTGAGTACCAGGCATGCATTCAAGGCATTTAAGTGTCTAAGTAATATTTGCTATTCCAACATACCCGCAGACCTATACTTCATGGTTTGAAAATTTTTTACTCTCTTGGACATTGAATGGTATTATAGTTTTTGTAGTGATGTTATTAACATTGTACAACCAAGTGCCAACTGAATCAGGATACATCAGCTAATCTATTATCCTTATAAAGTTTCATGATATTATACTTAATCTTCAAAGAACTAAATCTATGTTTGACTCCAGCGGTTTGTCTTCTAAAAATTATTATTATGTTTTTCCTGTTAATAAACATTTAAAATAATGAGGCTTGCCTGAATGTGTATTTGCTCTCCAAAGAGTGCTGTCATTTGGGGATCTGTGTAAGCAGATGACATGAAGCCTTGTGGGATGAAAGGCCCAGTGGAAATGGCATTGCGAATTTACACCTAAGCTCTGCTTACATTTCCATAGAAACATACTCCTCCTGCTCTTACTCATACATGACTTACTGTAAATGAACTATAGGCTTAAACTGTACACATAGTAAACCTCTTTTGTTTAACTTGTTTTTGTTGAGTATTTGGTCATGTTGATGCCGCCTGTGCCCTGGATTACTTGTAGGCCCACCCTACCAGCCTTTTGGTGTTGGAGGTGAGGTGGTTCAGAGTCTAAACACAGGTTCTATGCCTCAGTATAGGGGAAATGCCATGCCTGGGAAGCAGGAGTGGATAAGTTGGTGAGCAAGGGGGGGGGGGGGGAGATAGGGTATTTAGGAGGGGAAACCAGGAAAGGGGATAACATTTGAAACGTCAATAATGAAAATATCAAATTAAGAAGAAATAAACCATATACTCTGGGAGCAGGTGATAAGTTGTGCAGCAAGCTCATCTGAACACTGCTGCAGACTCTGTAAAATCCTTCCACCACGCCCCAATAGTCCCAAGAAAGCATCTCCTTTAAACAGCAGTTCCTGATTGGCTGGCATTGTTTGTGCCAGCAATCCCTGGTCTCTCAGGAAGTCCTCAATTAGGTCCTCCTACAGGAGATGCTTTTGCAGCTCTGAGGCCCCTGGAGTTTACAAAGAGTTGGTCCTGCCATTCCTGCTACACAC
Organism: Mus musculus; assembly: GCF_000001635.26. Classification (NCBI taxonomy): domain Eukaryota; kingdom Metazoa; phylum Chordata; class Mammalia; order Rodentia; family Muridae; genus Mus; species Mus musculus. Next base: position 54,178,694 of record NC_000082.6, read on the forward strand.
TGACAAAAGAAAAGAGAAAAAAGAGAAAAGGATCAATAATAAATCTATGTTTGAACAGGATTACAAAACTTCAAAACAGTCCTGATGCACAGGCCTTGGTCTTTGTGCCCTTTGCCTTCAGCCATATGGCTTACTGTTTCCTCTGAGTAACATACAACTTCCAAATAAGCAAGTTGAAAATATAATAGGCCTATCACAGCATGAGATGTACTGAGTTGGTAAACAAACAAGTTTAAAAAAGTGAATTTAGTACATAGTTCTTTTATCTCTTCCTTTTGTTCTACATATTTCAATTTGTAGTTTTTAAAGAGGTTAATATTTTAATTGTTTCTGTATAACTATAAAACTATTTACTTTCAAATGTAAATTTAGAGTATAATTACTAAATCAGTATTTATATATCATGTGTTCCCCTTGTTATAGAATATTTCAATTTTTAAATTATAAAACTCAAGTGTTACAATTTTCCCATTTAATTAGCAGGTAAAATTTAAAAGTAGAAATGATGAAAGAAAATCAGAAGTAATATGAGGAAAAAGAAATAAAAGACACTGTAACTGGTAACCTTTGCAATTTTGTTAGATATTTTGTTATTCAAATAATTCAAGGTAAGAATTTTTAAAATTGTTTTATAGCTATAATTTTATTTCATGAATAATGTATGAATCAGGTATCTTAAATAGATTTAGAGCTCAATACCCAAAATGAAAACCGTTGACACTAACATGTTGCTTTAGAGTCTTTAAAGCATCTCTCTCTCTCTCTCTCTCTCTCTTTCTTCTGTGTGTGTTTGCATGATTGTCTGTGTTTGTGCATGTGTAAGAGTCTGACAGTGAATGTGTAAGGAGAAGTCTCCAAATTCTAATACTGATCTTCCCCATTTACCTTGCATAAGACAGGATCTTTATCTTGTTTTTCTGCTGCATATATCCAGCTAGTTGGAGTACCACCTTCTAGGAGTCTTTCTAACTTGCTGTAGGAACACTAGGATTACAGACACCTTGGTTGAGCATCTGTCTTTTATGTGGCTTTAGGGATTATACTCAAGTCTTTACAATTGTGTGACAAGTCTTTCTACAAAAGGAAGCTTGTCCCAGACCCTGTGATATTTTTTATATAACTGATTCTTCTAATATCCTTTGTAGACTAGTATAACTCATATACATGTCCTTTTATTGGAGATTTTAAAACACAAATATACTGCATTTACAAAATGGTATAAAACATTCATGATATGCATTAAAATAGATAGATATATAAATAGAATCTCCCTCATATAACAACTTAAGGCAGAAAAGGGTCATTAGACATACAGTTAGAGGGGAATATATAATATTAGAATATATGTATATACATATATATATATACATTTTGTTATAATTTTGTTCACATTAAAAGAGAAATTCAAAGGAATGTTATTTATTAAGACCATCAAGTTTAGGGTATTTTTATTTGCAGTTGTATCTTCATAGTTCAATTACTTCTCAAATAACTATGAATGGAATAAATGTTATCAAATACCAAGGCAACACTATCAGAAGCTCATCAGAAGAATGAGGTCATCATGGAACATTTGAATTGCAGTAAACAGAAACAGATATAATTCAATACAATGATTTAAATCTTTCTTTACAAAATAGGAAATATATAATACTTTGTTACCTGAATCCATGCTATATTTAAAAAGTATTGCAACTTTCAAAACATCAACCACAGGTAGAGCAAATAGGAAAATCAGCTTATACCTATAGTCACAGCTTTTTGGTTGCTTTAAATTTTTTATGTGCAACTTACTGTGACTTTGCAGTTCAAAGTTTTTAAAGTTAGAGATCACGTTTGCTATATAAGCCTGCCTAAGCAATTTGTGTGCCAGTGAGTTTGCTCATCAGGTAAATGGACTGGTCACCCAAAGCCTGTTGACCTGAATTCTGACTTCAGGACTCATTTCTGACAAGTTGTCCTGTATTCCACACATAGGACCCAGCACATGAGTCATCCCCACACAGATAAGTAAAATGAATAAATTAAATCCATGCTCAAATAATCCAATAGCTTTTGCCTCCCCTTAAGTACCTGGATTATGTGAAGGTTAGTCTACTCTAAAGATTTATGCTGACTGGGATGCTTGTTTCAAATTCTTCATTTATGAAGACATTTTAAGAATATATAAATAGAATAAATTTTGACCATAAAAAATTAATATTATTATTCACAAAGTGGACTGGTATATCCTTGCCTTAACCTGTTCTCTCTTCAGGTATGACTATTTATGAATAACTACAATTTAAATTGCTCTTCTCTGCACTCTTGATCAATGGTGAAAGTAGATATAAAGAATAGTTTTAAAAATCCACATTGACACAGGCAATATGGTATTTCAAAAAGCCAGCAATAAAGATTATGCTTGAATTGTATAATTAATTTACAGTACTGTGTCATGACATACCTATAGAAAGATGAAAGCATGAGAGCAAAGAAAAACAAACAAAACAAAATATCCTGAGTGAACTATCCTAAAGTCAGAAAATGAGATATGGTATGTATTTGTTTATATGTGGATATCAATTATTAAGTCAATAATAACTAAGCTACAATCAGTAAAACCATTCTCTCTCTCTCTCTCCATATGTACATATATATATATATATATATATATATATATATATGGACAAAGGGACTAGAGGTGGCACATAGATGTCATTAAGAAATATAGTTGGATGGGCAAGCTGAATAGGAGAAGCAAATGAATAAAAGGAAGGAAGAAAAGGATGAGAAAGAGTAAATCGGGAGAGACAGTTAAAATGAAAGTATATTTGAGTGGTCATAATTAAAGGTAATGTGAAGGTTCCTATGGGAAGTTAATATAATAGAAGCTCCCTAGAATATACACATATATAAAGCAATCTAAATAATGGGGACATGGAGCTCCAACTGGCCATTTCTTGTCACCAAATAAAGCTTTCAGTGCTGCAATTGGGTTACATCTAATTCAGTTATTGGAGAAAAAAAAAGTCCCATGGGAAATCTGAAACATCCCAGCTTGTTATCTGAAACATTTCAAGACTATAGGTTATTAACTACAAAATGACAATGTGGACCCAGTGCAGAAGACGTTTTTATTGAACATGGAGATGTAGAACCTTCACACTGTGTTTCAGCTTCACTTTTTAAAAAAAGAAGAAAAAGAAACAAAGAAATATAAACACCAACCCAGCCACAATCTTTCTGATCTACAAAGGTACCCTGCCTGCATGATTTGCTAGGGCAAATGGAAGCACAGAACCTGTGAGAGTAATCACCAATACCTGATTTTCAGTAGGCTTAGATAAGTCACTTAAGGCCCCTCCAGAAGATGAAACCCATGCCCAACAATGCTTGGGAAACAACAAACCTGAAATTAAATACCCCAGGTACTTAGGTTAACATCAAATACTACACCTGTATAAAGCAAGCAAACAAACAAATAAAATGTAGCAGTAATATGACTCCTAGTGACATTCTCTTCACTCATAGATCAGAAACCTCACCAGTCATCATCAGAAAAGTTTTGTCATGCAGCATATGGGGACAAATACAGAGGCCCATGGCTAAACATTATGAAGAGAATGGGAGACGGTGGATCATTCACCCTTAAAAGGAAGGTTCATCAAATTCCTCTTCTTAGGACTTACAGGAAAGGGGCTCAAAGAGCATAAAAACCAAAGTGCATAGAAGACACCATGAAAACAAGGATCTCTAAATCAGCCTGAGCAAAGCTCATGCGAATTCAAAAGGATTGAGAGACAACATGAATGGGTTGTGCAGGGTTCTGTACTAGATCCTTCACATATATATCATGGCTTCAAGTTCAACATTTTTACAGGATTGCTGAGTGTGGGAACAAGTGGGTCTCTGTTTCTTAGCCTTCCCTGTCTAATAATGGCAAAATCTTGTTTAATACGTTATAAAGTAACCTCACGATGAAAATATTAACCCTTACTCACAAAATTAAAAGTCAGCCCATAATTCCACACGTGAAATTGATTTCTGACACAAAGTGGATCACAAGAGTTTGTTGTCTTTCCTATATTACAGATAAGTCACACTGAATGTATGGTATTAGCCAAGGTTTTCTACTGGAAGACCACCAACAGAATATATACATCTTACATACAAGAATTTATTTTACTTGGTTGGGCAGCTGTTCGTCTTAGGTCATTTGTTGCCTGAGCATTACCAATCTGAGGTTGTCAGGGTGAAAGTTTGTTGAAAATTTGCGAGTCTTTAATCCATATTGGAAGGCTGAAGGAGCTGGGGCTGAAGTCTCAGGTCGAGGGGTATATACCTATTTTTTAGACAGAAGTAAAGACAGATAGGTAGATTTTTTTTTCCTAAAATTTTTTATATCTGGATGCCTTTTCAGTAGGTGCAGTCTTTTTTAATCAGTTGTTCTTTGAGGCGTGCCCAAAGATGAGTCTCTTATGTCAATTCAGTGATTCTGAAGCAGCAAAAGGTGAGAATCAATACTATTCACCACATACACTAACCATTTGGGCAGCAGAAAACAACAACAAAATGCATCGTGACAGAAAGCAGTAATATAGTGAGCAGATTAAATATTAAAAAATAGTATCATAGTGCTTCTTTGTGATAAATAAAGGCTTCATAGAAAATGTCTCATTTCTTTTTCGTCATGACTATTATGTGAGATAAATTTTTCCTCATATTTCTTTGAAAAATCTACAAATGGAAGAAGTTTGCTTGACCACAAAATTATATTCAATACCTATACTAAAATCAGGCTGTTAAGCAGACTTTGAATTTAAACAACTAAGCCCCACACTGACTTATCTTTAAATGAGAAAATATGTGCTTGTATCAATTTAGTGATTTCGTATTTTAACATGTTCTCTCTGCCTTCAATAAGTCGATATACTAATATCTCAATGGGTTGTCTAACACAAATACAGGTGCTTCATTTATTTCTATATCAACCATAAAAATGATTACTGGTCTTCAACATTTAAAACCTTGATGACATATTGTCAAGTGGATGGAATGTTACTAGATATTTTAATTAAGTATTCACTTCTTAATTTTTCTTATAATCTGGATTAGTCAAGTTAAAAACACTAAGCTTAAAATAAGATGAAATGATAATAGATTGAGTACACTGAAATATATTCATTTGGGGAATTAATTTACAAAGTTGAAAACATAATTACTGTCTGATTGAAATACACTTTTCCCTTATGGACATTTATTTTTAATTTATTAATTTCAATGCTCATTACACTCTGATTAAACTCTCTTTCTGAAGGAAATAAGATTTGAAGTGCCTTGCATTGTGCTCATTATTTTTTTTTTTTTATACAGGAACTGAAGCTGTGACATCTACTTGAATCTTTTGTATCTACTCTTTGTCATCAGTTTCTAATTTAAGCTAATTGTTTTGAAAGAAAAAGAATAAGGAAAATAATCTGTTACAAGTCAGTTACTGCATAGTGAAAGAGTATTAAAAGTAAATACCAAATCAACCCTGAATATCTTGATTTTGATGAGATTATACACAAGCTTTTGAATCATGGAAAATTTAATACATATATCTGTGGCTAACATATAATATTATCTTCTCTTCACTTGATTCTAATATTTATTGTTAATATATTTATTGTCCTATCAGTAAATTAGTTTGTTACATGTTGGACAGTATAAAAATTGTAAGCCATCAGCAAGGATTGAATTCATTACTCTCTTCCTTGCATGCTACACAGGAGAAATAGCTTTCATATTTGAGGAAAGACTTCAGTTGAAGAAGGGGACTTTTGAACTTTGTCATTCTGTTACCACTTGACAACTGGGTCACTGTTATGACTTTATTATAGGACAGTAATAGGAATTACACATAGGCATATAGATATACATGCTCAGAAAATTATATATGTTGTAATACATAGCATGAGTTATAGTCACTAATCATTAGAAATAACAAAAAATATTTAAAGTTTTTACAAGATCATTTCAAAACTTAGTAGCCCAGCATCATTGGGGGATGGAAGTTTTGGGGAAAGCCTAAATAAAGCTGTGTAAACAGATTCTGAAAAGAAATATTACATGATATTGAAGCATTCAGAGTCTGTACCTGGCAATGTTTCAGGTTCTCTGGAAATGGAATTATTTGTAGCTGTGATGTTGGAGATGGAAAATAGTGTTGTAGAAATTATTAATTCTGTCCCAGGATTTCCACACTGTCTTTGAACAATTATTTCTAACCCCCCCCCACACACACACACACTTTATATTTACAATTAGTCTTAAGAGCTGGACAAATATCTACCTTCTATGCTATTAGAATCTAGTTTCCTTTCGATGACCCCAAATTATTACTTACTACTTACTATGTATCATCTAAGCTGCTCTCAGTGCCAGCTGGCCAGCCCTCATGGCCATATTTTTATGGCTTGTCCTTCCTTCTCCTGCACCTTCGTCTCATTGTTCTTCTGTGACTCCAAGCCCTGGAAACCTAAACCCCATCCAGGTCTCTTCTGCCCAGCTGATGGCTATTAATATCTTTATTTACCAATCAGAAATAACTTGGGGGGCAGGGTCAAAGGTCTATGTGCAGACACAAAGTCTTGAGGGCCTGCACTTAGTATGACAATAGACAAGACCAAACTTCAACAAGTAGTGGGAAACAAACTTGCATCCTCAGAAAAAGCAGCACATGTTCTTAACTGATTCAACTCTTAGCCACTAATTAACATTGTTATTAAAATTTAAAGGCTTTACTATAGTTATTAATTGATTTTAATTGTCCATAGAAATAAGTTTCACAGGATATTTCAATGCCTGTAATATACCAGGATTTGAGTGTAGTTAAAATTCTACTGCCTTTATATTGTGGTCCTTTTTTTCTATTCCTATTGCCACTAGTCCTAATATTTCCTCTTCCAATTTCAAGTCATCTTTGTCTCCTATGAAGGAAAATATACTTCTGTTTTTCATCAATATAATTTTATTTTCTTATAGTTCTTTTGAGTATATGGCTTTAGTCCTCTGTCTAGGTATATATTTTGGAATACTATCTGCATCAAGTGAGGTGATCCTTGTTGCTTTCAGGGTTGTTTTTGTTAAACACAATGGAGGAAAACATAATGCAGAGAGCATAAACTTGGGACACTACATTGCAAGAAATCCATGTGGATCCATGAGAAGAAATCTGGGAAAGATCTCAAGCCTAGGTCTGAGGTTTAAATATTTCTTCATGATCCACAAAGGTTTGAGAAATCATTGTTCCACCTTCACAATTGTCCACAATCTGAGGAATAATCAAAAGGCACTGAATAGTGAGAAAAATAAAGATTTGCGGGATAGTGGGATAAGTTAAATGTCTGTTAGGCTAAGAGATGCCTAAGAGGTTAAGAATGTTTGCGATTTTTACAGAAGAATGGATCTAATTTACCAGCACAGTGGAAGGATGGCTCACAACTGCCAACGTCAAGGACTCTTGGGGTAGCTGCTCTCACACGTGTACATAGATTCAATATATAGATAATTGAAAACAAAATGAATTTTAAAAAGTCTCCTCTTACCTATAGGTAAAATACTGCCAATGTATGCACCTGTACATGTGTGTGGGTGTGCATTAAAATTCTTGGGATTTATTCACATTTCATATTTATCTGTGATGAATGATATGTCAGCATTTCCTTATATATTAGTTCTTTGATTGTTGTGTGATATATTAGTCACTTTCAAATAAAACTTATATATCAACTTAAGAAAATCATGTCTTTAGCTGCATATGTAGCAGAAGATGGCCTAGTCGGGCATCATTGGGAGGAGAGAGGCCCTTGATCTTGCAAAGATTATATGCCCCAGTACAGGGGAATGCCAGGGCCAGTAAGCGGGAGTGGGTGGGTTGGGGAACATGGTGGGGATAGGGTATAGGGGGCTTTGGGGATAGCATTTGAAATGTAAATCAAGAAAATATCTAATAAAAATTAAAAAAACAATCGTTAAAAAAGGATATGCAACACACAGAGTAACGAGTCTGTCAGTAAATAAATGAAAAAAACAAAATAAAACATACTAACATAATCACACATACTTGCAGAAAAGTTTCCAATGTGCATAATTAATCTTCTAGAGATTGTAGACATAATTCTGTGGGTGAAATGAGTTTCACACTATGATGAGAAACTGAATTCCCATTCCCAGAGCCTGGTTCAAAGCCATGTGCAATAACACAGCCCTGAGGTCCAAACACTGTGAAGCCGAAAACAAGAAATATTTAAGGCTTGCAGGTTAATCTAGCAGAATCAGTGAGTTATAGAATTCTTCCGTGATTCTGTGGCAAAACCACGGAGAAGATGGCTCAGAGGTTAAAAGAACTTGATATTTTCCCAGAGGTCCATGGTTTGATTCTCAGTACACAAATAGGGGGAGTGAGGGCAAAATCTTCTTTAATGCCAGTTCAAGGAGATCTGAAGACATACCTGGATTTCTTGAGTATCAACCACTCACAGAACGCACACTCAAAATATGTATATGCATAAAATTAAAACAAGCTTAGTATTAACTCAGGTTTGACCTCTGGTATCTATGCCTGTATGCATAGGAGTGTGTAATTTCACATAGTGCACCACCACACAAATATGCTACACACACACACACACACACACACACACACACACACACACACACAATATTAAGGAGAAGGAGAATGAGGAAGAAAATTGTAATAAGAAAAATGATGCTGTGAATCCAAGTACTTCAATATTTAAGATTTTTAAATTACTTTTATTTACACACCAAATGTTGCTACCCTCTAGCTCTCTTCCCAGAGTTCTTCACCCCCTCCTTCCTCCCTGTCACCTCTGAGAGGGTGCATTCCCCCACCTCCCCAGGCAGCCACCATCTCTGGGGCATCAAGTCTCTACAGGATTAGAACCATTCTCTTCCACTGGGGCCAGCAAAGGCAGTCAGTCCTCTGCGACATATGTGCCAGGAGCCTCAGATCAGCAAGCCATGCTTGCTCTTTGGTTGTTAGCTCAGTCTTTGGGATCTCCCCAGGGTTCTGGTTAGTTGATACTGTTGTTATTTTTATGGAATTGCCATTCGCTTCATTTAATATTTTTTTAAACAAAAGGGAATCAACTAGTAAATAATACATATATTGAAAACAGATCAATTTTATGATTCACCCAGTATTTATGAGTTAAATGTTCTTTCTGATTTGAGTAGTGTGCATATACTGTTCCTTAAACTTTTTTTTTAATCTAAAAAGGAATAGTTTAAAGTCATTTAAACACCATTGTACAATTATTTTATCAGACTATATTGTTGTACTTAAATATAAAGAAAGTTAAAGCTCTAAAATATAAATGTAAATAAATGAATTTGTTGCACATGTAAAATCCAATACTGAAATGCAATAAAATGAATACTGCAATCCTTTTTTATTCAATTCTTGAAAACCTGGCTATTGATACAAATTAAATCTTTGTAAATTTTTTTCACATGAATGGCTAATTACTGAAATTATCATCACAAATATATTAATATTTGCATTTCGTTATACAATTCCACTTTCAGGCCATACAGGGAAGGGGAGATGCCAATTTACTAGTGGATAAGATTATAGAGAATTTTTTCTGGGTTTCAACCTTAACCTTTTTATGTATTTCATAGTTATTAAAATCAATTGCAAAGAAGCAAACATGAAATGTTAGTTATATAGATAATTTTTAATTACTTTATAATTTATAATTTTGAAGCTAAGACATTAAAATTTTCCTACACACCATGCGATTAACCTCAATCCTGATGACATGCGCATTTAGGTGGGATTTTTTTGTTTGTTTGTTTTTTGGTTTGGTTTGGTTTGGTTTGGTTTGGTTTGGTTTGGTTTGGTTTGGTTTGGTTTTGGTTTTTCAAGACAGGGTTTCTCTGTGTGGCCCTGGCTGTCCTGGAACTCACTCTGTAGACCAGGCTGGACTCGAACTCAGAAATCTACCTGCCTCTGCCTCCCAAGTTTTGGGATTAAAGGCGTGCACCACCACGCCCAGCTACGTATTTATTTTTAAAGAAATTTAACTTCTTGCTTATAGGTAGACGTTTTCTGTCAATTTTTGCTATGAATCTACTTTCCTGTTTTCTAATGCTATATGTGACTTGTTTACTTTTAAACAGTTTAAATTGCAGCGAAAGCAATAGTTCATTAAATAAGTACTATGATAAATTTAGTCATGTGTACAAAAAAAATGTATGTTTATGTTCTGCTGTGGTCAATTAAGTGTGCAATATCATACCTATACAGTGATGTACATTTTTATCTTGTATGCACATTATTCTTAAGAAATGCTAATGATTATCTGAGCCATTTGAAATATTATGCCAAGAGACACTCCATTCAGTGTTGGCATAAACATCCACTTCGTCAATACTGCATTATCTGCAAAGCACAATGAAGTGACATGCTATAAAAGAAAACCTGTGGCCCTGGCAGTTTTATCTATGTGCCTTTGAATATCACTGGCTTACATGTCCTTTCTGCATTAAAGTCAAAGCTATAGCATTTTTTTCCATATCCATTCGCTGCCTTCCTCTTTTTATTAGATGATTTGAAAGGAAAAAAGAATATTGATTGGCTAAATGCACATCTCTAAATCCCCACATTATCTGACCTTCATCTATAGTTTTGGAACTATCTGATAATGGGTGGAGATTGAGAAGCAGATGAAAAGAAAGGTATCCATATATTTATTTATTAGTTTCTTGGTTTGGAATCATGTTGTAGTGACATTGCATCACTTCTGTTTCAACTGGTCCTCTGCATTGAATGTGGCTCCACTCTTCTGTTATACCAGCAATACCTTATCTGGACGTGGCATTAGCTCCATGCTGTATGTAACATCTAGAGATGTGCTATACAATGGTAGTATGAGGGAAGATCATAGTATTATATTTATGAAATAATTCTTACTATACACAATAAGGTGATCAAATATGCCAAGGATATTAACACCAGACCTGATATTGGCACTGCTAAAAATGAATATTGAGGAATCACCTTGAGGTATACATACAAGAAAAATTTTCCTGCATGGAACTCCAAAGCCCAGGATATAGACCCAGGAAATCTTCACATTTACATTTAGTATAAACAAAATATGGAGTGGAATTTATACATATGCTGTGATAAATTATTCCTGATATCTTATAAAAATAATTCCTCAAATTATACCTGATCCCTTATAAAAATAACAAAGTCTTTAACATTCACGTTAATAATTCTTATGCATGATGTTAAGGTCTTTGTAATTTCACCCTTTACATGTCATCATTTACACAAATAATATCTAAAGAATTGTGTGACTAATACCTTACTCAAAGTAGGACAAATTTATAATCATCACATAGCTTTCTATAAAAACACATTATAGTTATATGGTAAAGCCCAGTTAGTTTACTTTTTAAAATTGTTGTAGATAATTCTATTTGAAGTTAAAATGTAAGATTTTTTTTCTGTTTTCTTGTATAAACACTGCCATGTGCGTCTGTATGACCATATGTTCATAAAAGTCCTTGGGGCATATATTTAGTAGTAGAAGTCTCTTAACTAGAATTTATTAACTTCAGGTTCCAATGACATTTCCCAAAGTATTTACATATACTGCTGTGGAAGACTGTACAAATTTCCTTTGCCATTAAATAAAGAATTTAGTATTAAAATATTCTGATGTTTTATTAATTTATAGATTAGAAATGATGTTGCAACAATGTTTTCATTTCATTGTTTTGGAAAATAAGTCTTCTTTAAAATTTTTCTGCCAGTTGGTTCATGACAGTTACAATTTTACCTCACTATAACCAAAGTATTTGAGAGATCAGTTTAAGTAGGAAAGATTTATTTGGGCTCAGTTTCTGAGTTCAGTTTTCAGTTGCTTTTCCTGTGCTGGTTATTTTCTGTTTTCAGCTCTACACAAGATAGTGTGGTCTTGAAAGAGAGAAAAGGATTTGAAGACATGCCCAAGTCAGATTTGTCTGAGCCATGTCTATGAGATTGCCCTGACTGATGACTGGCCAGGGAGGCCCATCCCACCGAAGGCAGTGCTATCCCTAGGTGGTGCAGTCTAGGCTGCATAAGAAACAATGCTGGTTAGGAGGCATTACACAAATCATCAAGCAGCATTGCTCTGTGGTTTCTGCTTAAGCTTCTGCCCTCACTTCCCTCTGTAAAGGACTTTAATGTGAAACTGTCAATCAGATAAACTCGGTCCTCCAAAAGCTCTTTGTTGTCAATATCTTATCATAGCAACATAAAGGCAAATTAGAAAAACATAGGTTCATAACATCTGTTCATATCAAGGTAGACATGAAGCAAAAAAGCCAGAAAAACCTAACATGTGCCCAGGGATCAATCTCTAGTGGCCTACTGCTTCGAAGGAAGTCTCATCTGCCTTCTACTACCTCCCCAAATCGCAAACCTAACCATGAAATACTATTCAAAAGCTGAGCTTGTAGACAATGTTTCACTTCCTTCCATAAAATATTTGAAGCACTCTATTCAGAGACTTTAAATTTACTCACATTGATAATATTTTTCATAAAGAATAATTTTTATATTTGTAATCTTTCGTACAGAATATTTTGATTTGACTGTGACCTTTCAATTTTGAATTGTATACAATTATGTTTTAGTGTAAGAAATTTTGATACAATCTAAACTATTCTCTTCAAAAAAATTTCTCTACCACCCTACTCATTGACGTGGTTCATTTATAGGAAAAAAAGCCACAGGCATAAATCTTAAAATAATAACAATGTGTAACTGAGGAAAGATGGGAGCAAGAAAGGTAGCATTTTCCAGTGAAGAGCACACTAATTGCTTGAACAATTCCAAATTGTCAATCTTGAAAAAAAAAATATATATATATGACTGAGTAGGTTATATTTAGCAATATATGTGTTCTTGCATATATGTTTATACATTTAATAACCATTACTAAAGTAGGGGCTAATGAAGTTGAAGAACAGTGGGTAAAGGAACATAAGAAGGTTTGGGAGAGTGGAAAAAAAGTAGAAATGTTACAATTATAATCTCAAAAGTAGAACTGAAAATTTGCTCTATATTTCTGATTTTATAATATTGGCTACAGTTAATTTCACATATAGTTTGATTAATCGGTCTTATATCTTAATATTTGAATATAATAGCCTCAAATTTTCAGTTTATGATCAGCTAATGAATTGCAATTAATTAAAATGATCATTATTTCTAGGTAACTATTGTGTTGCATTAAATATTTACAAACCTTATAGTGTTATAGCAAAGATATGACTTTATCCTAGTGTACGAGAATTTATTGCCTTCATGTTCCTACGGTCTGCAATACTAATCTGTCAAATAAGATGTGACTCCTGCCATAATAATCTCCCAGGTGTCATGAGTGGAACACAATGTTCTTTTGTTAAATTAGAGGACAGTTTCACAACGGTGAATTCATCCCTTGTCCTACAAGCCAGGACAAAATCCAATCGTTAAGAATGTTTTGGAACACAGGGGAACGCCAGGGCCAAAGGGGGGGAGTGGGTGGGTAGGGGAGTGGGGGTGGGTGGGTAAGGGGGACTTTTGGTATAGCATTGGAAATGTAAATGAGCTAAATACCTAATAAAAAATGGAAAAAAAAAAAAAAAAAAAACAAATCCCTGAGAAATAAAAGAAAAAAAAAAAAAAAAAAAAAAAAGAATGTTTTGGAAGGTGGGAATGAAGTCACTACTGTTGCTTAGCTAAATTGTTATGGAATCAAGCTACTTAGTGAACATTTCTAACTCTAGACAAATGCAATAGCTACCCTTAATCTGGGAAGATTTTTTTTTGTAGTTACTTGTGGTGAATTCAGAGAACAAATTCTTAATCCTAAACTGTACTTATTCTTCCCTCTTTAAGGCAGAAGGAGCACTGTTAAAAAAAAAAAAAAATGGCTGCCAGGAATGTATTGGGTAGGAGAGAGGGAAAAGGTGTGTGAAATTTTGACTTTTGAGGATGGCACAACCAATGCAGATCTCATATCAGCTGTGACTACCTGTAGTAGGCCTTCTCAAGACCCAGAAAATCAACAGTGAGTTACAGATAAAGGGGAGGGCTTTGGATCCCTACCGCTCACTGGTGAACTCTGGGATACTGATGGGGTTTGTAATAGGAGCAGTCATAATCTTCAGTTGTGTATCCACTGAGGAAAACTCAAGAGTCCAACAAATTTCCAAGTCCATAGTCACATAGAGGTCATGGTGTTCAATATTATGATCATGGCTACACAGATGACCCTGGTTATATTTAGTGAATCTCAAAATAAAATAGAACAAAACAAAAAATGGAAATGTTAATTTCTCTGTGGCTATGATAAAAATACTATGACTGAATTTAGGTGAGAAAGGGTTTATTTTATTTTTTAAAAAAAGATTTATTTATTATTTTAAGTACACAGTAGCTATCTTCAGACACACCAGAAGAGAGCATCAGATCTCATTACAGTTGGTTGTGAGCCACCATGTTGTTGCTGGGATTTGAACTCAGGACCTTCAGAAGAGCAATTAGTGCTCTTAACTGCTGATCCATCTCTCCAGCCCCAAGGAAGGGTTTGTTTCCATTAAAAATTCCAGAGAGCCAGAGTCCATCATGGTGGGAAGTCATGGCAATACAAAGAAAAAGCATGTCAGTGGGAGCAGGAAGTTATTGATGACATTTCATCTATGTGTTTAACAAAACAGAAAATGGAGTATAAATATGAACACCAAAAGCATACATCGCCAAGGATATTTTTCCCCCAGAAAGGTCCTACCACCTAAGGGTTCCATAATCTTCCCAGATAGCACCTATAGCTGGAGCCCAGGTTTTCAAATACATGAGCCTATGGAGTGTTTCTCTTTCAAATAAACACACAGACAACACAAATTCATGAATATGGGTAAGAGAGATATTTAACTTTTTTTATTTGTCACTAAAATTTATTTTATCAAGTATTTTTTATTTCAATGGGCACAATTTATTTAATCAATGTATATTTTAGAACAATATTTAAAATCTGTAATAACATGTACGATAAATACATTTCATGCCATGACAAGTGCAGGGGTACAAAACTCAAACAAAATCTCTCAAATCTCCATAGAAAATGTAGCCAAGTACTGATAATTATTCTGGAAATTTTCATATTAGATTTTAATGATAAGAGAGTTTTAAATAGGAGGATGCATAAAAGGGTTGGGAGGGAGAAGAAAATGGAAAAGAGATATATTATTGAAATGTACCATATATTTGTGTTAGGCTGCCAAAGCACAAATTGAGCAAAAGCCACCTGCTTATTAGTTTATTTAGTAAACCTTCTGAAATTTTATTGAACTTTGAAAATTTCAAAGATGAATTTGAGTTCAGTACTTGCAATCTCACGTACATATCTAATTCATAACCTGGGTCACTCTCAGCCTTGGTCAGGGATTTTTTTTTTTTTTTTTTACAATGGGAAACAATCAATAGAGAGATGGATATAATCATTGCTGGCATGAAGAAGAGAGTTCCCTGCCATAAATGAAACATCTCCTGCAATCGACCTCTTGAAGTCAGGCCCTGGTTCTTCCTCCCAGCCCCATGCTCACAGAAACAAACTCAGATTCAAAATATATTTACAAGCAGCATGACTGCCTAGCTAGATTCTCCTCTGACTAGATATAACTAAAAGCACCCCATTTACTCTAGCCTGTGTTCTGTCACGTGATTGCTTACCTATTCTACCGTAGCCTTTCAGCAAACATTTGTGTAGTGTATTAGGGTCAAATACTGTACACATACCTAGATTTATAAGCTTAGAAATTACTATTTCGTATGCAAATAACTGTCACAACATCAACTCTATAAAGAAAAACCGTCACATTGTAAAATCATCACTCTTGTTTATTTTAATTATAAACAGCAATCCTGAGAACTCACTAAGATGCAATACCATTCCCTTATCTAACTACATTTAGGTATAGGCTTAAATAATAATGCTTTTTTTTCTTTAAAATAATAACATTTTTCTCAAGGGAAGATATGTAATTACCATATAACAGATACCATTACGAAAATACAAATTGTTTTCTCTTGCATATGCCAAAAAGTTGACACTGCTAATTTGCATATGAATAAACTCCTAGATAATTAACATTGTGAATGTGATCACAGAGAAAAGTGATGACAAATTCCTTTGTAACTTTTAACTGATATGTACATTTGCCAGGTTGGCCTGACTGGGTTTGCTTCATTTTTAAGATAACAAGCAATTTCCTAATTTTCAACCATTGCACTTGGTAGAATAGGTTAGAATTTTATATTCATCCTTCAACGTCTTCTATGGTAAAATTAACCTTGCAAAGACTGGTTTTCAACCAGCCCAAGGCAACTTGTGTATTTTTTTTTTAAAGGGTAATTGGCAAAGAAAAATATTGTATTCATTTTTGATTGGAAAAAAGTGAATTTGGCATTTTGAAATAATAAAGTAATGCTTTAAATGGATTGTGTATCTCATCAGGATTAATCAAGCCTTTCTAATGTGCATGGCCCAATCAAAGTTCCTCCTTGGTCTAAATAATTTTAATTAAGCAATTCTACCTTCTGTAGCGGTCATTACCAGGGGATAATTGACTGAATCAGTAATGAAGCATTCGCTGAATGCTAAACAAACAGCAAGGTTAATTATCTGGCAGAGATGTATGTTACAGAAGGGCAGTGCTAGCTTCCAGGTTCCTAATCCCCCCAGCACCTCTTAGTAAGCTATAATAATCCTCATTCAAATACAGTGCTCAACTGTAGTTGCTCAATACTACGTGGGGTCAGATCAAGTGATTTAAATATAATAGTAGTGGAGCATGCTTTGAAACTAGCCAATTTCTTTTGGGAAGCCAAATTTCTTTTGCTTATTTAATTCCTCCTCCTGTGTACATTTTGGAGTATGAATTTTGCCCAATTCTGTAGCTTGATACTGCAAAACTGGCAAGAAAGATATATTCTATGTAGACTCATAGTCCAGAATTTTGTATGTTATAAAATAGAATTGCAGAACTTGCCTGAAACTTTTATATTTTCTCTGCTATTATTTTTCTCCTAGTTCCCAACCTTCCAATAAACTGTTTTAGTGGAAGTTGGTCTACTGACAACTGCATTTTAAAGGAAACATGTTTATATTTTGTACAAGGTGCATTTTTTAGATATTTGCATTCAATTGACCTCTTCTTCAAAATAATACTAATTCTAAAAATATGTTCACATACTAACATGACTTTTGACATCAAATCAAAATTAATTTTAAAAAGAACAAAAGAAATATTAACAACAATGCTCTTGAAGTTTTTGATCAACTCTTCAATATACTATAATGTCAGAGGATTTTACTTTCATTGGATTTGCTAAGATTATCAGCATAATTTTTTTAAACCATTTTCCTGGGTCCTTGTACTTCTCAGTTTTAAAATTCTCTATGCTTATAGAATTTTTGTATTATAATCATATTCCTTTAATCTGAATACATTAAATGAAATAGCTAGGTGTTTAAAACTGTGTTAAGAGATTTTCAAAAATAGTCTAGGTTTTTGTTCTTAATATTCTGAGTATAAAATTAATATTTAAGTTTACTTAATCATTGTATAAATGCAAACAACTAGAAAATGATTAGTAATTTATTGATCTACACTTCAAGGAAAATGCTATTTTTGCTTTAAGTTCCTCTTCTAAGAATAAAATAATATTTTGATGTCCAACATGTGGTAAGAGATATTATGTGTTAGCTACCATTGTAATTATTACTGCTTTACATATAATTCAGGGAAGCATAGAGTATGATGCCCACAACTGGTTTAAAAATCCAATACAAATTTAACAAAGTTTAATAGTGAAGTAAAAGGTGTGAATTATATCCATGTAGTTGTGAACTCAGTAACATTGTCAATAAACTAGGTTCTTGTTTATAAGGACAGAAATCACTGTGTAGAAATCAAAATGGTAATACAACTATGGACTTGTTGGAATGCTCTTCCAAAATATAATCAACATTTTGTTTTTAATTTAGGAGAGTTGAACACTGATTTACTTCAAATTATAATAAAATAAAGAAATTCAAAGGCAACATGATACTCTCAAACTGTAGAGAGATAAGTGAAGAAAAAAATTAAGTCAGAATACACTATTCTTCAAATAATTATTTTCAGTTATAATAAAAAATTATTTTATGTATTACCTATAACCAATAAATCATTATTTCTTGAGATGCGCACGATTGAATTCACTCACCAATATGAAACTAAACACCATGAGCATATACACAGCAAAACACACACACACACAGACTGCAAGACACAGAGACACATACACACATGCACTCATAGACACTTAAAAAAACATTAAGTCTAAATTATATTACTGTTCCAAAACTGGAGTTAAGAAAATTATCATTAACTTAATCTCCCTAAAATTGAACATCCATAAGAGTATCAGAAAACAAATAAATGTAATGACTTTGTTGATATTTGTTACAATTTTTATAAGAATTATGTTCATTTGTAATTATAAATAGAAAAGTAAAGAAATTGTCATCCCACAGCCCTAATGCAGTTACAGTAAGACTGACTGAGTTTTCATGTGCACATAATCTTGCTCCCTTTCAAATATTACACATACATTAGGCTTCTGCTTATGTGAATTCAGGAGTCAGTTTTCAGGTTACATTTCAATATTTTGAAAGTTTTCTCTCCGGAAATTAGAAAAAAATGAACACATAGTTGCAAATAAACGTCAGTTATAAAACATAATAAATGCAGTCATTTAAAATTTCAAAACTATGTTGAGTCTCTTATGCATCTCCCTCCTTTGATTTTCAAGCATTTTCAAAGTGGGATGTAAATTTTAATGCTCTTCACATTATTATTTGTAAGTTGCATAAAATTGCATATTTGAATTTCTCTTGTTTCTTACTCTTTACAAACCATTAACTGTAATTATCATGCATGTATATGTGCAAAATTAGGAATTGGCATTTTTTCCAATTATGGTGGCCATAATTCTTAAAATCCCTGTGGCTTAATCTTAATATGTCAATATTCATAGTCCCCATGATTATGAATAACATAATTTTGGAGAACACACATAAAACATAATTTTACTTCAAAGGCATGTTTGCATGTCACGGCTTTCATTTCACACCTCATGCATCCTTTGACAAATACCTAGGATGCATCAGTGGCTGCCAATAAGGAAATGACTAAAATACCTACCCTAAAATTTATTATTATACAGTGAGGAAAGCCGAAAGTTAAGAATATTTCAGAATGGCTACTCATACTCCTATTCTGAAGAGGCTCACTCTGGCTGAGACTGGATGATGGAGTCCGTGATCAGAAGTGTTAAAAGTATTTCAGGCAATGTATGTTATGAATGCAATGGCACCGAGGTGTGAAAACTAAGTGCAAATGAGTGTATTCTGAGAACTATGTGTGGGATATGGAGAGTGGATGGATTTTTTTTTTCCTAATGGATGGTGGATGGATTTTTATTTACCTAAGTGAAGAGAATGGGAGGGAAGAGCATGAGAGAAAAAGGAGAGTCTAAGGGAGAGGAAAGAGAGAAGGTAGAGAATATGTATTTATAGAACAATATGTATAAGGCATATACTCTCTCTACATATTCTCACTTTGATAATATGTGTACACATATACATAGAGGGCAAATATCCATAGACTGTGGGTTGCATTAGGTCATGGATTTTTGCAATATTCTAATCTACTCTGATTTCTCATTCTCCTTAGGAACTGCTGAGGTGTGCTCTGTGTTGCTGACATAGCTATGTAAAACATAGAGTACTAAAAAGAAGGCCATTATAAATATGCTAGTTTCCCAATGAATAAATAAAGTACTGTTTGTAGTCTTCATGATAGTAGTGTTGGCAGTATCCACAAAGGGCTACTGACCACTTAAGTGTGGTTGTTTTGATCTGTCATATGTTCCAAGTATGAAATAAATAATTTTATTTTTGAGGCAGTCAAAAATGAAGAAAGTTGTATATATAGTGTGAACACATGCTATATTGTTGCATATTAAAAATATTTCAGCCTGGCAGTGGTGGTGCATGCATTTAATCCCAGCACCTGGGAGGCAGAGGCAGATGGATTTCTGAGTTTGAGGCCAGGCTGGTCTACAAAGTGAGTTCTAGGACAGCCAGGGCTATACAGAGAAACCCTGTCTCGAAAAAACCAAATATATATATATTTCAGACATTGAGGCAAATAAATTATTAAACTTTGTATTTTCACTGGGGATTGTCATTGTAAAGTTATTTCAGAGTTGTCTTAACTTGTATGATTAGATGTAACACATTTAATAACTGTCCTTGCCTATACTAGAAAATGTCAAGTGATTTTTCAAAAACTTACTACCAGAGTTTACGAGTTCTCCTTCCCACAGTTACTATTTCAGACTAATTTGTTAATCTGATAAATGCTATTATTTATCCGCTACTTCACTCAGAATTTTCTGTAAATAAGCTAGTTTCCCAATGAATAAATAAAATACTATTTGTAGTCTTCATGCCAGTAGAGTGTTTTCATGTGTGATAAAATTTTTACTCTTTGCTGCAAAGAACATTCTACTAGTACTCTACAAACACTGACTAGTGAATATTATTAATAAAGGGGACTTCCAGAGACTGGATTCTCTGCACATTTTCACTTTGATAACATATAACCCTATTTTAAAAATAAGTGGTAATTCTCCATATACTTTAAAATATGTAGATAATTAAGAGAACATGGAAATAATAGAAATTAAGATTTGCTTGCACATTTTTAGTGTCATATAAATATAGAACTAAATATAATGTTATAATTTTATGTTAAGTATATGTATATGTGATGTTTTAATATGATTTATGTAATGGGTTTAGATGCATTTTTAAAATTTTCCATATTTCAGATTTGTATTAACATAAGATATATGTCATGTTATATTAGCATGTTTAAAACAGTTTTGATAATGTTAATATTTTATGAATATAACCGTAAGTAGCAAGTTCCACTCTAGGGGAAAGCTTGAAGAAAAATTTACCTTAGACAGCCATGTTCTATTTTGTGGAGATGTTGTTTGGGAGCAAATCTTTGCTGCAAAATGATGACTTACTAATAAGAAAAAGATGACATCCCGGGTATATATACAATAGGAAGAAGTGCTTGCAACTTAAGGCTTTAAATCATCATCCCATCTGCATACAGTCATTCTATTGAAATTTACCTAGTGACCACCTTTAGTTTTCAATTCAGCCTATGTGCACACACTAACCCAAAGCAGAGTCTCTAAAGAAAACAAATCAAGCATAATTTGATCAGAAATTTCCTTCCATTCAGCATCCTGCTGCACAGAACATTCTTTTCCATGGGTCATGGGCATGCAAAAGCTGAGGAAAACAGAGGTCAACATGGAGGAAAACAAACTAAGCATACAAGCTCCACTATGTTCATAGCAGCCTTTATAATAGCCAGAAGCTGGAAAGAACCCAGATGTCCCTCAACAGAATAATGGATACAGAAAATTTAGCGCATTTACACATGGAGTACTACTCAGCTATTAAAAACAATTAATTTATTAAATTATTGGGCAAATGGATGGATTCAGAGGATATCAACCTGAGTGTGGTAACCCAATCACAAAAGAAGTCACTAGATATGCAGTCACTGATAAGTGGATATTAGCCCAGAAACTTAGAATACCCAAGATATAATTTGCAAAACACAAGAAAATCAAGAAGAAGAAATACTTCTTGATTTTTTTTTTTGTGGATACTTTATTCCTCCTTAGAATAGAGAACAAGGTATTTTATACTATTTGTGACTATTGAGAAGGGTGTTGTTTCCTTAATTTCTTTCTCAGCCTGTTTATCCTTTGTGTACAGAAAGGCCATTGACTTGTTTGAGTTAATTTTATATCCAGCTACTTCATTGAAGCTCTTTATCAGGCTTAGGAGTTCTCTGGTGGAATTTTTAGGGTCACTTATATATACTATCATATCATCTGCAAAAAGTGATATTTTGACTTCTTTCTTTCCAATTTGTATCCCCTTGATCTCCTTTTGTTGTCTAATTGCTCTGGCTAGGACTTCAAGTACAATGTTGAATAGGTATGGAGAGAGTGGACAGCCTTGTCTAGTCCCTGATTTTAGTGGGATTGCTTCCAGTTTCTCACCATTTACTTTGATGTTGGCTATTGGTTTGCTGTAGATTGCTTTTATCATGGTTAGGTATGGGCCTTGAATTCCTGATTTTTCCAAGACTTTTATCATGAATGGGTGTTGGATTTTGTCAAATGCTTTCTCCGCATCTAACGAGAAGATCATGTGGTTTTTGTCTTTGAGTTTGTTTATATACTGGATTACATTGATGGATTTCCATATATTTAACCATTCCTGCATCCCTGGGATGAAACCTACTTGGTTCAGGATGGATGATTGTTTTAATGTGTTCTTGGATTCCATTAGCGAGAACTTTTTTTTTTTTTTTTTTTTTTTTTTTTTTTTTTTTTTTTTTTTTTTTTTTTTAGCTTAGTAAGCCAATGAGTTTATTCAGGTTACTTATGGGAACATGGGTGAGGGGTTATTTATAGGAGCTTCAATGAGTCAGCCAACTGAATCACCAAAGTGCCCACCTCAGCATGGGTAATGGCTCATGAAAACTCCATCCTTAGAGCAGTCTGCCAAACTGAGAAGGCAGCTCCCACTGAAGAGTCTCCTTTCTCAAGGTAAATTCTTATTGCTTATTTAACCAAAGGAAAGATACATCTCTTGAAGGTTCTTGTAACTTTCTTGTGAGGTTGGGGGCAGGGGGGCTCACCATACCTTCCTTCCAGGGATCATGAAGAAATAGCTATACAATGCTGGTTGTGATGAAACATACCTAAAATCTTAGAACTTGGGAGGCCAAGGAAGGGTTATTTTGAGTTTAAAATCAAGACCCATCTCTTTCAAAAACAGGACAACAAAAAGAAACAAAATGAAACCGTATTCACTTCCCACATAATGTATTGCAAAAGTATACTCAGATGGGCTCATCTCACTCTGATCATTTTTCTCCTTTCTCATCCTAATGTGTAAGTGATATAAGATGGTATATCCATCTCTTCTCCTGATTTAACAAGATGCTGGATGCTGGGTAACCAATAATGAAGAGAGGTTTATTAAACTCACAATATGAAGGTCAACAAGCATGAGACCAGTTCCTTCTGGACTCGGGGAGGGGGTCCCCTTAACTCTATCACCTAGTGGCAGATAGCATCATAAGAGGGTTATGGAAAGCAGATTTTTAATAAAGAGATAGGAATCCAGGAAAAAGCAGTTACTTGTCTTGCTTTGTATAGCAACCTTCTCCAGAGGACTGACTAGGTTCCCCTGAGAACTAAACTCTTTCCTTTTGAGAACAATGACTTGGCCCCTGTAACCTTACTTACTTTCCACTAAGTCCCACTCCTTAAAAGCTCCATCACCTCCCATATTGCTTCCCTGGGGATCAAGTTTCCAGCATGTATAACTTGGGACATGTGCTCCAACCAAATACGAACTTCCCTAGACCCATTCTTCAACTCTTAATAATTGTCAATGATGATCAATGTTTTGAAGTCTCACTGACTTCTGTTCCTTTACAATTCTAAAGCAAAGCCCAGACATCAACTCAATTCCTCTATAAGGACTTCACTATAATTCTAGAAAGAATACTCTACTTAATATAGCCACTATACTGTTTTCACATCACCATATTAACCATCAACCAACAAACATATCATGTTCAAAAATCAAGCCCCATTAAACTGTCATAAAAATGCTTATGACACAGACATATTTGGATCCACAGCCAAGTAAACTTGGAATTGTCTCTTCATATGGACAGCTGTTATTCTTTCTTATTTTTCTGGCCATCTATCTCTCTTGGGGTGATGGCATCCTAGTTTAAAATTCCTACCCCAAATGTGTACATGTTCACTTTGCTGAGACCACTTTAAACAATATGACAATGGGATAGAAGGAGGAGGCTGGGCTTAGCTGTCTTAATTGTAACCCATCAGCCAGCTATGTGTTAGGGTTCAAACTGTCAACATATCATAAATGTCTCAGACATATCCACAGCAGGTGAGGGTGGGCTGGGACCAGTTTGGTTTGATTTGGTTAGGTTTGGTTTTTTTTTTTTTTTTTTTCCAAGACAGGTTTTCTAGTCCTGGCTGTCCTGGACCTCACTCTGTAGATCAGGCTGGCCTCGAACTCACAGAGATCTGTCTGCTTCTGCCTCCCAGGTGCTGGGATTTTTTTTTTTTTTTTTTTTAACATTCTTTTTTTTTTTTTTTTCATTTTTTTTTATTAGGTATTTAGCTCATTTACATTTCCAATGCTATACCAAAAGTCCCCCTTACCCACCCACCCCCACTCCCCTACCCACCCACTCCCCCCCTTTGGCCCTGGCGTTCCCCTGTACCGGGGCACACAAAGTCTGCGTGTCCAATGGGCCTCTCTTTCCAGTGATGGCCGACTAGGCCATCTTTTGATACATATGCAGCTAGAGTCAAGAGCTCAGGGGTACTGGTTAGTTCATAATGTTGTTCCACCTATAGGGTTGAAGTTCCCTTTAGCTCCTTGGGTACTTTCTCTAGCTCCTCCATTGGGAGCCCTGTGATCCATCCATTAGCTGACTGTGAGCATCCACTTCTGTGTTTGCTAGGCCCCGGCATAGTCTCACAAGAGACAGCTACATTAGCGAGAACTTTATTGAGGATTTTTGCATCGATATTCATAAGGGAAATTGGTCTGAAGTTCTCTATCTTTGTTGGGTCTTTTTGTGGTTTAGGTATCAGAGTAATTGTAGAGTACCTTCTGTTTCTATTTTGTGGAATAGTTTGTGAAGAACTGGGATTAGATCTCCTTTGAAGGTCTGATAGAACTCTGCACTAAACCCATCTGGATCACAGGGCCCCCAATAGAGGAGCTAGAGAAATTACCCAAAGAGCTAAAGGGATCTGCAACCCTATAGGTGGAACAACATTATGAACTAACCAGTACCCCAGAGCTCTTGACTCTAGCTGCATATGTATTAAAAGATGGCCTAGTCAGACATCACTGGAAAGAGAGGCCCATTGGACTTGCAAACTTTATACGCCCCAGTACAGGGGAACGCCAGGGCCAAAAAGTGGGAGTGGGTGGGTAGGGGATTGGGGGGGAGGGTACGGAGGACTTTTGGGATAGCATTGGAAATGTAAATGAGTAAAATACCTAATAAAATATTTTTTATAAAAGAATAGGGAACAAAATATTCATGGAACGAGTTACAGAGAAAAAGTTTGAAGCTGAGATGAAAAGATGGACCATCTAGAGACTATCCTACCCAGGGATCCATCCCATAATCAGCCACCAAACCCAGACACTATCGCATATGCCAGCAAGATTTTGCTGAAGGGACCCTGATATAGGTGTCTCTTGTGAGGCTATGCCAGTGCTTGGCAAATATAGAAGTGGATGCTCACAGTCATCTATAGGATGGAACACCGCCCACCCCACTCCCAATGGAGGAGCTAGAGAAAGTACCTAAGGAGCTAAAGGGGGGGTCTGCAACTCTATAGGTGGAACAATAATATGAACTAACCAGTACCCCCAGAGCTCGTGTCTCTAGCTGCATATGTAGCAGAAGATGGCCTAATAGGCTATCATTGGGAAGAGAGGCCCCTTGGTATTGCAAACTTTATATGCCCCAGTACAGGGTAACGCCAGGGCCAAGAAGTGGGAGTGGGTAGGTAGGGGAGCAGGGCAGGGGGAGGGTATAGGGAGCTTTCAGGATAGCATTTAAAATGTAAATAAAGAAAATATCTAATAAAATTTAAAAAAACATGACAGAGCTTAGAGTTGGTTCAGAGAATCATTGCCTATGAGATAATTTCAAAGAATAAGATGAAATATGTGCACTTCTGCAAACCGATCGTAGGGAAAGACTTCCACAGTTTGGTAAAGCACGTGCAGAAGACATGTACATTTTTTTTTACTTTTATCAACTCCAAATTTAGCAATAAGTATATAAACAATAAGACTCAATTGTTATTTTATTAATTGTCTTTTCTAACTTTTTGAGTTGTGTTATGCAAAGAAGTACCAAAGTTCCAACATACCTGAAATTGCATATGCATATTCTTAGCTGAAATGTAAAAACGAAAAAAAACATTTGCTTAAAATTTTGCTTTTTCAATATTGTGTATAAATCATTCCACACTGGTTTATGAGATAAAAATTAAACAGCAAAAATAGAAGAGCCAATCTAGATCCAGTCATCAATAACAGAAAATGACATCTGTGTACTTCTTTTAAAAAATTTTAAAGAAGTGTAGGTAACATGAAAAAAAACCCTAAATATTATTTTTATTGGATATTTCATTTATGTACATTTATAATGTCATCCCCTATCCCGGTTTCCCCTCTGCAACCCCCCTATCCAAACACTACTCCCCCTGCTTCTATGGGTGTTTCCACCCACCCACCCACGCTCTCCCACCTCACAGCCCTGGCATGCGCTAAATAAATATTTGATACAATATAGAGATATAATTACTTAGTTTTATCCACTCCCTGTATTCTTTGAGTATACACAGTCCTTTCAGCACCAGCAATAAAGATATACCTCTCTTGTCATTTATCTGCTTCAAATGTGTTTTT
Organism: Mus musculus; assembly: GCF_000001635.26. Classification (NCBI taxonomy): domain Eukaryota; kingdom Metazoa; phylum Chordata; class Mammalia; order Rodentia; family Muridae; genus Mus; species Mus musculus. The sequence continues at coordinate 54,205,426 of NC_000082.6, forward strand.
CGACAGCTTGTGAGGTTTATGTGAAAGGCCCTGTTTTAAATGCTCAGCAGACTCATACCGAAAAGGGAAAACAAAATGAAAGGTACAACAATAGGAGACTTATCTTCAGAACCTTGGGTAGTCCCTGATCTGCTTTTCTAAACCAATTTTAGATTTCTGCATATTCTTTTATTTGACTTATATTTTTTTTTCAGAAGGTTTATTCCTAATCATAGGAAGAACAAATATCTTTTCATAAAGCTGAACCTGGTTATGAACTCTAAAGAGACAATATTACAGGGTTTATAAAAGTTTTTTTTTTTCCTCAGCAGCATGAGAATATCAAGACAAAACTTAAAAACATCCTGCAGTAGAGAACATTTAAGGAAATAAAGTTTATATTGAAAAGAAGTTAGAATGTAATGAAGTGATATTACTTGTCAGTGTGGTAGGGAGGAAATAATGTTGGTTCACTTATTTATGAGATGTTTCTTCTGCTACATCACACAAAATTATGAAAAAATTATTTAGAAGTCTTAATATTATTAAGTTAATCAATAATTTCTCTGTATATACCACAGGGAGAGCTGACCTAATCCTTTAAAACTGTAGCTTTTAAACAGAGAAAATCTCATTTCTTTTTGTCTTTGAAATGTTTTACTACAGGAGGAGGGTTTGATAGAGGTCACATAAGTGTTGCTGTGGAAAGAAGAGCATGAGAAACAAAAATCATGAGTTAATCATCTGTGATCCAGAATTGTCATCTCACATTTGAGTTTATTAGAATACATTTTCTTACATATTTTATAGATAGTTCTAAAACATGTACTAAGACATTTTCACAGGGGTTCCTTCCTCTTTATCTGTAATCTTTTAGTTACTTATTTTTCCTCCAGTACCATGTCCCTTCAGCAGAGTTATACCTCCTAACTTTCCCCAAACTTACCCTCAACTGTGGATCAACTACTCAAATGGCTAAGACTATGGAGGGCATTTAATTCAAACCACTACACCATTTTTTGAGCCCAAATATCCCTTCCCTAAACTTGTATACAATGCTGTGTAGGTTAAAAAAAAAAAAACGGAGAAATCATTTTGTTTTGTTTTTTTTTCTCTAACCACGAACCAGATGCCAGACCCATATGCAAGTCTTCTCAGAATAATCATTTTTGACCTTATAATGGACCACAGTTATTTATGGTACACTATCTCTTTTCTTTTTTGTATTGTACATAGCAATTTCTAGTATTATGCAAGCAAAACAGTAGAGGTTAAGCTTCTAGATGGGTATCAGAATGATTGCTCCAAGTTCTAAGTCTCAAGTGCCTTCAGACACAGGATTAATATTAGACTCTGCTGGGTAATCAAGACCATTTTTGATCATCTATATCATCTGATGATCTATTGGAACACACCGGTCTAACATTCAATTAGAGATGGTCAATTACTAGAACTATATTTATTTTTATTTTGTTAGTCTGTGGTATCTAATACAGACATTACCAACCTATTCTAAAGTAACTCTATTTAATATATAATATACATAATATATGTAATTATATTATATATAATATATAACATAATATAATATGTAAATTGTATAATGTATAACACATTATATATTATATATGATTGTATTATATATAATATATAATATAAAATATGTAATTTATAACATATACTAATACATGTGAATACATGAATATATACATACGTGAATATATGTATATATATGTATTTCTATAGTAGAAGATTTTCATGTGACTCTTTCAAAAATTCTTATTGTTAGTTATCACTTTCCCAAAAAAATGAGGACACAAGTTTAGTGAATAAAGGAAGATCTGGATATGGGAACTGTTAGGTTGCAGGTAAAATAATAAAATGATATTGTATAATTTCTCAAAACTTAATAACCAAATAAGTTCAATTTATAGATACATGGTAATTTTCATTGCCCTGTCTTCTAAATGACAAATTCTTTTTTTTTTTTTGACCTGTTAAATAAGCTCCGCATTGAAATCTCTGTAGTGATTTTTTTTCAGTTACTATACCCTTTAGTATTTCATTTAACTTTCTTTTAGACTTCATCTCTTTGAGGTCATTCTGATTTTATTTATCATCATTTCCTTAACTGTATATATGACTTACACTAATATTCTGAAGGACATTAAAAAGCATGTTTAAGTTTTTGGTTTTTGTTTTGTTTTGTTTTTTTTCCATAATAGACTTACTCCCTTTTTTTTCAGTAGACCTGTATTTGAGGTAATATAAAACTATGTTCAGGGCATATAATGATAAAAACTACTCTAGTTTCAATGGAATCAATACTTTATATTGTAAAGAAAATGTGAAGTTTAGAAAATGTATGTACAAATTACTAGAGAAACCTATCATTGTTCTTGGGGTACATAATACAAAAATATGCACATTTGTATATGAAAAAGAGTTTACTTAACATTTTATTCTAATTATTTTTATAAAATAAAATTTCAAAAATCAAACATGATGTATAGAGGTATACATATATCTAAAAATTAAAGAACAAAAAAAAAGAGAAAAAACTCAAAATAACAGAAAAGCACCTGAAAAAAATAAATGTTCAAAGAAAATCAAAATATATAAAAATACAGATACAAACAAAGCAAGTACACAGGTAGCACACACAATAGTCCTAGCTTTAAAGAGTGAGATAAGGAATTATTTCAAGACTATTTTAATCCAGAAATATAGCTACTTTGGCAAGGGATCACATGCAGACATGCCACATAATTTATATATATTTTTTCATTTTTATTAGATATTTTCTTCATTTATATTTCAAATGTTATCCCAAAAGTCCCCAAACCCTTCCCACCGTCCTGGTCCCCAACCCAACCCACTCCTGCTTCTTGGTCCTGGAATTCCTCTGTACTGGGGCATATGATCATCGGAAAACCAAGGGCCTCTCCTCTCATTGATGGCCGACTAGCTCATCCTCTGCTACATATGTAGCTAGAGACACAGTTCTATGGGGTACTGGTTAGTTCAATTGTTGATCCACCTATAGGGTTGTTGAACACTTTAGCTGCTTGGTTACTTTCTCTAGCTCCTTCTTTTGGGGTCCTGTGTTCCATCCAATAGATGATTGTGAGCATCCATTTCTGTATTTGCCAGGCACTGGCAGAGCTTCACAAGAGATATCTATATCAGGGTCCAAACCTTCTGGCTAGAATGCAGATATTACCTTAGTTAATACCTTCGATCCCAAACAATGTAGGCAAGATTAATTTGTAGAAAATTAGCCACGTTTGAAAATGACATCTAATTGAGGGGCACATAAAGTGATGAGTCAGAAAAAGATTTGGCTGAATGAGCCAGAGATAGAACACACCCAACTTCATGAGAAAAGACAGGGATGAAAGGGAACTTAAAGAACAATGCAGAGAAAGAGAGGCAGTCAGCTTAGTTTTGTTCAGTTATTTCAGTTCAGAGCCAGGCTACAGCCACAGAATGAGAGGGGCCCAGAAGATTAGGACAGATTCACAGAGTTAGTCTGAGGTCAAGTGAAACAATTCAGTGAAAAGCCAAGAAAAGCCAGATTTAGATTTAATCAGTCATCCTGGAGGAATTTGAGCCAGAACAGCTCAGGTGAACCTATTAGCCAGAGTTCATAAAGAACTAGAATAAGTGAGTTTATTCAGCAGTAATCTTCCAAGATGACAGTTATGTTTGGTGAATACAGTTACATTTACACTTATTTTCAGTGTTTTGTAGGTGAACCTAGCATAAAATTGTTAATATGTCCACATTAAGAAATTACCCAATTGCTAGGTGTGGTGGCACATGCTTTTAATCCCAGCACTTGGGAGGCAGAGGGAAGCTGATTTCTGAGTTGGAGGCCAGCCTGGTCTACAGAGTGAGTTCTAGGTCAGTCAGTGAAACACAGAGAAACCCTGTCTCAAAAAATTAAAAAAAGAAAAAAAAAAAAAAAAAGAAGAAGTTACCCACATTCAGTTTTGTGGCTCTCTGGGCTTCTCACCTGCCCCCTACAGACTATTGGTTTTATCCTAGGTATTCTGTACTTTCTAGTTAATATCCACTAAGCAGTATATATATATATATATATATATATATATAAAAGATTTTGGTTTTGGTTCTGAGTTACCTCAATCAGGATGATAATTTCTAGTTTCATCGATTTGCCTGCAAAATTTATTATATCCTCCTGTTTAATAGCTGAGTAGTATTCCACTGTGTAAATTAACCACATTTTTGTATCCGTACTTCAGTTGACATCTGGGTTGTTTCCAAGTTCTGGCTATTACAAACAAGACTGCTATGAACATAGTGAAACATGTGTCCATGTTGTATGGTGGAACCTCTTTAGGAAATATGCTCAAAAATGGTATAGTTGAGTCTTCAGGTAGAACTATTTCCAATTTTCTGAGATAAGAGAGGAGAGACTCTAAGGACTCAATGGGGGTAACCTTAGCCAAATGTCCAACAATGGGGAGAGGGAACTTGAAGAGTTCTCCCTGCCTCCAGCAGATATAAAGGGCCTCAAATGGAGGGACACAATTACAAAGCCACAGACAAATGAAGCTCAGAGCTAAACAAAGAACCCTCAGCTGAGGAATACCAAATGGCTGAGAAGCACCTGAAAAAATGTTCAGCATCCTTAATCATCAGGGAAATGCAAATCAACACAACCCTGAGATTCTACCTCACACTAGTTAGAATGGCTAAGATAAAAAATTCAGGTGACAGCAGATGCTGTCAAAAATGTAGAGAAAGAGGAACACTCCTCCATTGTTGGTGAGGTTGCAAACTTGAACAATGACTCTGGAAAACAGTCTGGCGGTTCCTCAGAAAGTTGGACAAAGTACTACCGGAGGATCCCTCAATACCTCTCTTGGGCATATATCCAGAAGATGTTCCAACCGGTAAGAAGGACACATGCTCTACTATGTTCATAGCAGCCTTATCTATAATAGCCAGAAGCCGGAAAGAACCCAGATGCCCCTCAACAGAGGAATGGATACAGAAAATGTGGTACATTTACACAATGGAGCACTACTCAGCTATTAAAAAGAATGAATTTATGAAATTCCTAGGCAAATGGATGGACCTGGAGGGCATCATCCTGAGTGAGGTAACCCAATCACAAAAGAACTCACATGATATGTACTCACTGATAAGTGGATATTAGCCCAGAAACTTAGAATACCCAAGGTACAAGATCCAATTTGCAAAACTCATGAAACTCAAGAGGAACGAAGACCAAAGTGTGGACACTTTGCCCCTTCTTAGAATTGAGAACAAAACACCCATGGAAGGAGTTACTAAGACAAAGTTTGGAGCTGAGAAGAAAGGATGGACCATCTAGAAACTGCCATACCCAGGGATCCATCACATAATCAGCCTCCAAACGCTGACACTAATGCATACACCAGCAAGATTTTGCTGAAAGGACACTGATATAGCTGTCTCTTGTGATGCTATGCCGGGGCCTAGCAAACACAGAAGTGGATGCTCACAGTCAGCTATTGGCTGGATCACAGGGCCTCCAATGGAGGAGCTACAGAAAGTACCCAAGAAGCTAAAGGGATCTGTAACCCTATAGGTGGATCAACAATATGAACTAACCAGTACCCCCCAGAGCTCGTGTCTCTAGCTGTATATGTATCAGAAGATGGCCTAGTAAGCCATCAGTGGAAAGAGAGGCCCATTGGTCGTGCAAACTTTATCTGCCTCAGTACAGGGGAATGCCAGGGCCAAGAGATGAGAGTGGATGGGTAAGGGAGTGGGGGGAGGGTATGGGGGACTTTTGGGATAGCACTGGAAATGTACATGAAGAAAATACCTAATTAAAAAAAATAAATTAATTAATTTTTAAAAACCAAAAACTGCTGACCCTGATCTGTTCCTGTCTAAACGAACTACAATGACAAAAATGGAGAAGAGACTGAAGAAAAGAGAGTATAATGACTGGCACAACATGGGATCCAAACACTATTATGGGTGATACGCTTATTGATAGGAGCCTGTCATGGCTGTACTCTGAGAAAACCTACCAGCTGCTGACTAAGGCAGAAGCAGATACTTACACCCAACCACTGAACTGAAGTCGGGAACCCCTATGGTTGAATTAGGGAATGGATTAAAGAAGCTGAAGGGGAGAGCTACTTCATAGGAAGGCCAGCAGTAGCAGCTTACCCAGACCCCAGGGATCTCCCAGAGATGGAGCCACCAACCAGGAATATGAAGGCCCCTGATACAAACATAGCAGACATCTTCCTGGTCAGACCTTAGTGAGAGAAGATGAGCTTAGTCTTTCAGATAATTGAGAACACAGAGAAGGGGGAGGTCTGGTGGCAAGTAGGAACAGCCTTTCATCACAAGAGGGGAGAGAAATGGGATGAAAACTGTGTGTGGGGGGGCACCAAGTGGAGACAAAGACTTGAATGTAAATAAATAAAATAATAAAAATTGAAAAAAAGTTACCAAAAGAAAGGAGTAAAGATCTGTAAGAATTAAAAATAAAGATGAATAAGGAGGAGGAAGAGAAGAAGAAGAAGAAGAAGAAGAAGAAGAAGAAGAAGAAGAAGAAGAAGAAGAAGAAGAAGAAGAAGAAGAAGAAGAAGAAGAGGAGGAGGAGGAGGAGGAGGAGGAGGAGGAGGAGGAGGAGGAGGAGGAGGAGGAGGAGGAGGAGGAGGAGGAGGAGGAGGAGGAGGAGGAAGAGGAGGAGGAGGAGGAGGAGGAGGAAGGAGGAGAAGGGGAAGGAGAAGGAGGGGAAGGAGGGGAAGGAGGAGGAGAAGGAGGAGAGGAAGGAGAAGAAGAAGAAGAAGAAGAAGGAGAAGAAGAAGAAGAAGAAGAAGCCACCGCCACCGGACAACAACAACAATGAGAAGAACAACAAGAAGAATAAGAAGAGAGAGGAGAAATTCTTCACAAAAAGACCAACTTAATGTCAAGGAAAAAAATGACAAAAATTGATCTTAACAGGTAAAGAAATCATGGTTATAGAGTGAGTTAAAATTATTATAGAACATATATCTCCATCATTTTGTTGACAAAGACGTCTTAAGTGATAAATGCAATATTTTCTTTAGGTAATATTTTTGTCATGATGTATAATGACCAATGTGAGTGCAGATTCTGCTAGGAAGATGGGCCTGTGCTTTATAAAAACTGAGTCGAGTAAACCATAAAAAGCAAGATATTAAGCTGCATTGTCTTCATCCATGCTCTTTACTTTGGTTTCTGATCTGCAGTTTCTGCTTCTAAGTCCATCCCTTGCTTGAATTGCTGTACTCACCTGAGTTAACATATGGACTGTTAACTGTATATTGAAGATGCAATATACTCTCATCTACTCAATTTGTTCTTATTCACAGCACACACCCACTAGCACACAATCACTAGTAAAGAAAATGTTCCACAAGCTTGTCTACATGTCAGTTGGGAAGAGGTTTCTCAACTGACACAAACTATTCTAGCCTATGTTAATTTGACAAAAAAACAAAAACAAACAAACAAACAAAAAACAAACAAAAAACAAAAAAACACAACAACAACAAAGCAAAACAACAACAACAAAAAAAACTTGTGTTTTGTCTACAAGGTATACTAGTGGTGCAATGGTGGCACATGGTTTGGGGAGTGAACAATCAATATCTGATTTGATTTAAGGCTACTCAATGATATAAAACCTTTGTCAGACACTGCTTCCTGACATAGAACCTGAGACTAAATTGTCTATGGACAAGAAAATAATACTGCTCCACTAAGGAATGTGGAAATAGAATGACTCCTAATAGCAAGCTGCTATATTTATAGATCATTGTCTTTTTCAACCATCATTTGCACCAAATGAGAACAAATACTGAAAAATCACATCCAGAGACCTGCGAACACTCAGACCTAGATGGGGTCTCCATCAAATTTCTCCACTCAGGGCTCAGGGGATAATGTACATTACAGGGTAAAAAGCATGTAATAGATGGAGGGGAGGAAGGCAATATTAAGGACACAAGTTTTCAAATCATACCAGGAATCCCACACATAAGAGCTCATAAGACACTATGTGTCACTATGTCCAGGGCCTACAGGGGTCTGCACCAGATGGCATCCTGGAGCTAAAAGAAGTGGATAAATGCCCTCACCAGTAACCATGAAGCTATCATACAAATGCAAATCTCACTTTTTCCCCCAAGGTAGTCTCACTGGCGAAATAAACTACAAAGAAGGGTAGACCACATACCCAAATATAAGTGGCCAACAGAAAATGAATTCAAGAGCATCTTTGGAAGATCCTTGTCCCATAATGAAGTTTCAGTGATTTTATTTATTTATAAATTTTTAAATAATATGTTTCTCTTATTTTTGGTTACTGAACAGGTTCTTTGTATATGTATCATGCCTTCCATATTTGGTTTATTTTCTTCTGTTTCTTTGATTTTATTATTGTATTGTTACACCCAAACATCTCCCCCCAAAACTTGGTACTGAAAATGGAAAATGGAAAAAATATTTGAGACAGGATATGAGATCAAATGGAATGTTTAGTAGTAATGTTGCTGAAATTAGCTATGGAATTTTCAGAAGCTGGAAATAGAATCCAGAGTGAATGAGTGAATCTGGTGAAGAAGCAATGAGATGGGGGTGCTGGGAGGAGAATGGGGAGGAAAAACCTGCCATTTAAATGTATTAAAATTAATGTAAAAGTTATCATGGGTGAATAAATAAATGAAGAAAGCAAGAGAGTGAGAAAGCAAAAAGACAGACAGACAGACAGGCAAACAGACAGACAGAGAGACATAAATGAAAGGAAGGAAGGAAGGAAGGAAGGAAGGAAGGAAGGAAGGAAGGAAGGAAGGAAGGGAGACAGACGTGCAGAATGCAGTTCTGGCTATTCCACTACATCTTCTAATGTGCTTATGTCCAAGCATTTATATATTGAACTACATGTTATGTTATGCCAAATATAAGAATACAAAAATTGATAACTGTGTAGTTTTGTACTGAGCATTTTGGGAAACAATACGATTGAACCTTGAAGGCTTTGGAGTCAACCTTTCTTGTTTATATTCTTCACACTTTCTATGAGTGTAACCTTATCTAACTCTTTACTTAGAAAATGCAGATTCTACACACCATATGAAGATATTGATATATGTTTCAAAAGAAATGCCTGTAGTCAAATAAGTAAGCTATGGAGGGAGCAGATAGACGTCTCTATAGTAATAATAGGCCCTATTACAATATATGAGGGCTCTTAATGTGTAGCATTTTGGGGCTTTGAGTCTTACTACTAACCTTTAAATTAATGTCTGGCTCTAGTTAGATTATTATATTTTAAAACAAACTAACTTCACTGTTTCCAGGAAGGTGTTGTGATCTACTACAAAACAATGTAATAACCAACACTGTGGTTTCAGTAATATTAATGTGAACTGAGATTAAAACCACAATTAATATTTATGAAATGTACAAGCTGTCATAAAATTTAAATTCATAGGCATTGGTAGTTTTCTGTAAAATATATCAAATTTCACTTAAAGTTCATGGTCATAAATGCTAATTTTTTAAAAAAATGTGCATATATGAAGATACATATTTTATTAAAAACAATAGATCATTTTCTGTATATTTACAGTATATTACCTTACATTTATCTTTTCCTATAGATCAAAGAATTATTTATTAAACAGTTTCAAGGCATTTTCTGCATTAAATGTTTAATATTTTAGAAAAATATAGTGTTACCCCACTAGAATGCAAAAGAGTGGGTATAGGTGCAAACCACAGCAATGAATATATTCCCCCAACCTACTGAACAGCATGCTTAGAATCCTAGCATTATACTTGGGAAAAATCCAAATCTCACAGAGCTTATTTTATAATGAAGTGATAAATATCTATAGGATTTCATAAAGCCTATATAGAATATGAAACACAGAATGATTATAGAGTATTCCATTATTGGAGTGCTGAAATATCATAATTTTAAATCAAAGTTTGGAACCATTTCTAGAAGAAATGCTAAGTGCAAATTGTCAACCCTACATCCAATGGTGAGAGAACAAAGCATACTTTTATTTTTCCTAACATGGATAGCAATCAACATTGAAAAAGAGGAAATGGAAGTTGGTTTTTTCTTCTGAATATTTTCCAACACTTCATCAAATACAAACCTAGTGGCATGAGCCATAACACTTATCCTTTCAAAAGTTTGGAGAATAGCTTAAATTCAAGTGTTTTAGAGCCAGGATTTTACTAACTGTATTGAAGAAGAATTTCTTTTGTAGTTTCATCTTGGCTTTGAATGGTTTACTGAAAATGTTTGGTGTATATTTTCTTCATTTCAATGTCTTCCTTCATTTTCACATACTGTTCTCACCCCATCTCGTATGACGGTCTGTCTGTGCATGTCTGTCTGGAGGTACAGATATGTCATTTCTGCATGTTCTCTAAGGACCTCATTTCAATTTAATCACTTCTGAGAATATTCTGCTTCTAAGAAAAGTCATCTTGCGAAAAACTGCATGTCAGCATTTCAGCATATGATGTAAGGAACATTACAGGCCAGCTTATAATACTGCCTATGCTTTATTTCTATTCATTTTGTGATTCCAGTCCTCTCTGGAAAAGCTTGGTTGGTTTGTGGTCTGACAATAGTATGCTAACTTGGGGAATGAAGGAGCTTTCTTAGAGTGAAATAAACAAAGAGAATAAAGCAGGCATGAAGAGAAGAGCTCAGCTTCTTACCACAAAACAAACTCCTAAGCAGATTAGAACAGGAAACTTTCTTAGGTCTTGAGAACAGCATGTGATAAAAAAAAAGAAAAATAGTGATTATTGATTTCATCCAAGGCAGATGGACTTATAATTATAACTCCAGTGAAATTTTCCTTTTTGCTAGTGGAAATTGAAGAAAATTAATAATATAGAAGTGGCCAGAAATAAGGAAGAAATAAGAATACCAGGAAGGAATAAGAAAATATGGTAGTTCAACAGGAATTTACATCACAAGATTAGGGAAAGGACAAGGAATAAAGGAAGTCATTCTAAAAAAAAAAATGGATCATCAATGTGCTGCTATGAATTAGCTAAAAGACAATGGATTTGTGACTTGGCAAAATGATGTTGTTATGAAAGCAGAGGTCCCTGTTATGAAAAACCATTTTGTAGCCAAATGCTAGGTAGATCTGAATGGGGAAGAGTACATATTAGAAAATTACTGTCATTTTGTTGAACTTGCTCTGTAATTTGTACTTTGAGTTTCTTTTTTCTGTATGTCAGTCCTGGAAATAGATGATAAGTCAGCTATAAGAACCCCTATATAATGTGCACCTGGTTTAGTATCTTATACTCAGATTTTCAAGTCTAACTTGGTTGCTGTCTTCTCTTTTTAATTGTTCCATCCTTGTCATCTTGGGTTATGAATTGCCTGTTTGATATCTATAAAACCTCTATCTGTAACTTTCATAATTAAAACTACCCAGAAGCCCCATCTCCATGATTATAAGGAATATCCTGCTTTAAAAATGTCTAACAAGTGGAGTAGAACCGTATAAATATATGATAAATGTTTCATTAAGAGAAATGAATGAATTAAACTTGGTTTTGAAATCAGTTACAAAATTAGGGAACTTATAATGACTACGGAATATATTTATACAGTTTTTGTTTCCTTTTATTAAATATCATGTCTGTTAAATGAATAATGACAACATAAATACAACAATAATGATATATTGTATGAAATATACACATTAGGTAATCAATGACACATAATGTAAGTTGAATCAGGGAGAAACTACAAATGTGAATGTATAGCTGTGTAAATGGATAAAAATACGTTTTGGAAATTTTGGAAAATTAAAAAATTGTGAATACCTGTAAGCATTATTGGCTTTCATGGTAGACCTTTCAACATATCAGTGTTGGAGACACCAAGGTACTATGCTGGAGAATTGTGGGAGAGCACATGTGAATGCTTATTAATGTTTTGCAAATAATATTTATGCTTATATATGCAATAGTTGCATAATGTAATATGGTGAATATTCAATTATTTTAAAATATGCAAAACAGCCATGAATATAAACTCATTTTAACACAGTGAATAAACTCATGCGATTATTAATGTCCTTATTAACAGGCATACTGCCATTTCCATTAACAAGAGACGTTTGTGCTATAGCCCTTGATACCTCTTCAATACTTTCATTAGTGTATCCATTATATTGCATATATGAAAGCAGCTCAAGCCAGAGACTCTGTTTAAATACACGTTAGAATGAGCATTTTAGAATAAACATGACTCCTTTGCAGCACGTCAGATGCAATCCTGGATCTAACACAGTTGGCCTGGGGGCCCTTATCCTCATGTTAAATATGATTTTGTTTCGATGACTGACTCTATGAATTCAGATGAGTGCATCATTTTAAAATATTTTTAAGTGCTTGGAGACACCTTTCAGATAAAAGAAATGTTATAAATATAACCAAGAACTTTTTTCCTTTGAGAGAGAGAAACAATGTGATTTTGTAACATGTTCCTTTCTTTTTTTCTTTCTTTCACTCCTGGAAAATATTTATCATGTTGATGCATCTCCAGCCACTACCAATGAAGAAAAATGTTTGTGTCGTCCCCTTCACAAACTGTGGGTGGGGAGGGACATCCAATTGAATTAAGAACACATCAGTGAGCTCTAGATAAATGATCCAGCCTGCAAGCTGAAGTGCTGTCTTTTACTATTTGTCTAATGATTGACAGGGAGTATGTTCACAGCAATTCATAAAGCATAGACTATGCAGGCTGAATATTTCATTACAATAAAGATCATAATTTTTATACTAAGAAAATATAAGCACATTAGTCTTTAAGCAGCATTACATATGCTAAATTAAATAGTAAGATTGTGTGATGAGAAGAATAGAATTTTCTAACTTGATGTTTTCTGTGCTCTATATTCTGAAACTAAAAAGAATTGTATAATGAAAGGCACTTAATTTTTCACAAGACAGCCTTGTTATCACTAAAATATCAAGACTTTGTGTCAGAAAAAAAAAAAGAAAACTAATGAAAATTCTGAAAATCCTAAAAAATTACATGGTCTAACACTAACTTTTAACGTCTAGCCTGGCTGAATTTCTAAATATTCTGGTGAAATAAATAAACATCCTCTGAAAAAATTCATGAAATTTGCTCAAGCTCTGCAAAATTAGTATACACTCATACAGAACAAGAAGCCACATAAGGCTTGGTCTTCACTGGAGATATTTCCTTCATTCATTCCACTGAGACCATGAAAAAGAGTCTGGAATTCTGACAGAAATCAAAAGATGGCCTAATAGGCCATCACTTGAAAGAGAGGCCCATTGGACTTGCAAACTTTATATGCCCCAGTACAGGGGAACGCCAGGGCCAAAAAGGGGGAGTGGGTGGGTAGGGGAGTGGGTGGGGTGGGTATGAGGGACTTTTGGTATAGCATTGGAAATGTAAATGAGCTAAATACCTAATAAAAAATGGAAAAAAAGAAATGTTTTAAACGACTTAAGACTCTTCATACTGGATAAGGTTTTAATGATCTTACCCAAAAAAATTAAAATAAAATAAATAAAAACTTCACTTAATGTAATTTTGAAATGTATATATTGAAACAATCTGTGTCAAATGTCAGTTGGCTTGATCATGCTTATCAAGTCCATGGGTTTACAGGAGAATGGTTTACTAAGGTTTCACAGAAGAAATTTTACCATAAGAGAATTTAGTTTCACCTTTTACTATACCATCAAATTTATAATTAAATAATGAAAAACAGGAATTTATTGACAATGTAACATCTTGTCTTATCCCAGTTCTGCTAAGTTTTAACCCAGCAAAGGTGTCATTTATCACAGAACCAACCAACTATGATTTCGAAGGCTTATTTAATAGCTAAGGATGCAGCTAAAAGGATATCAGTTGGCTAGTTTGTGCAAGGCTCTAGGTTCACACTGCAATGAGGCAAATTGATAAAATAAATTAGATATATGCTTTCCATGTATTCAGCTATCTTTGAGTCAAATATATTTCAGTGTCAACAAAGAACCTACAACCCAACCTGCCTCTCAGGACCCTAACATTTATATACCCTCTAAAGAGTCCCTTCAATTCCAAAAGTCACAAAATCGCAGAAACTATTTGCTGCTGGCAAAATCATACCTCTGCCTAGAGCATGAAGCAAATCATCTTAAGGTGCTGAGGGTGAGTGAAGCAACTCCATATCACACACCTGGGATTAAAATGAAACCATACTCATAACACTTCTGTGTTTTTCTAAAGATACCATAATTCTCACTAGAGCACACATATCCCTACTGTAAACATCTTTTACATAAGTCATAATCATTTGAAAAAAGGAAAACAGATATGTGTGTGTGTGTGTGTGTGTGTATATATACACACACACACACTTACATATATATGCATTTTCTTGGGGAAATGGAGCTCCCCTTTTTTATTTAAATAGACTTGACATATGATAGTTTAAATAGATGTTTAGTACGTAACTACTTAAATGTTATTAATTGATATAGTTCAACATAGAATCCTTTCTGTTATACAATTAGCAAGTGGACAATAATGAAATTTACAATATGCCAAGGTATAGATAATTCGATTAATAAATTAGATTAATTAATCAAATTAGTATTTTAATGATTAATCATTTTCATTACTACAATTGTTAATTAAATTTAATTTTGATAATTTATTGAGAGTGTATTTTAGTGAGCTTTTTCTTAGAAATCATAAAAACAAAACTTTAGTTTCAGAAAATGATTTGCACAATAGAGTACCTCAGATTGTTCATTTTTTGAGTTCCATAGAATGTTCAGAGAACAGCTGGCATAGAGTCAACAGGTATGATCTGTGCAAGGCCAGCAGCTTCTGAGAGCAAGAAACAGAAGAAGGAATCGACCACATTTAACACCTTACAACTTTGAGAACATCACAATGACAAATAATATCCAAAACAGAAATCCAGGGATATTAATGTAGAAGAATACTATGACCTAATTATATTCCCTGCTCTTAGTAAAGTGATCCAGTCAACAGATATAGACCCTGATCTTTGTATTGATGTTTAAAAAGACCATAATCCAACTAGATTTAAAAATGAAACTTACCTCTATCCAAAGTGAGATCTGTCCCAAGGGCAAGAACCAATCCCTGGAGCTATTATGATACCCTGTCATACGTGCACACAGGAACCTATCATAACTGTCCTATGAGAGGCTCTACCTAGAAACTGACTGAAACAGATGCAGATATGCACAGACAAACATTAGACACAACTGATTTCTGCTTTCTAAATATTTATGTTTATACCCAACAGATTATTCCTGTTCTTAGCCTTAATCCCAGAAACTTCTGGGTTTTTCGTGTGTTTGTTTTGGTTTTTGTGTGTGTTTGTGTGTAATGATTAATGCCAATATTTATAACTAGTCAATGTGTGAAGAACGAATGTATAGGACTCAGCCACAGAGGAGTCATCTATTTAAACACCTGCTGGAACCCTAACAGAGAACAAGAGACCTGGGATCTATTTCACTCTGCCTGAGCCAAATCTCCCTTCCTTCTTACACTGCCATCTGTAACCCCAGTAGACTCTACCCCTGGAACACAAAGCTAGCTCATTTCAGGAGGTCCACCCTAACTTGGGACACAGGAGGGCTGCCCAAACCAGAAACACAGGAGGCTTCCTCTAACCAGGGACATGAGACCTGCTATAACTACAACACAGGAGACCAGCTCAAAATATAAGAATCCCTCTAACCATAGATAGTTTTGTCTGCCTCTCAGGAAGCTAGCTCAAACCAAAACCACATACTTCCACCTGAGTCCATGGAAGTCTGTGCCAGTCAGAGATAAGGTAACACCAGTAATAACCAGATAGCAAAAGACAAGCACAAGAATATAAGCTATAGATGGATTTCTGTATATTAAACCATCCCTGCATCCCTTGGATGAAGCCAACTAGATCATTATGGATGATCGTTTTGATGTGTTCTTGGATTCAGTTTGCTAGGATTTTATTGAGTATTTTTGCATCGATATTCATAAGGGAAATTGGTCTGAAGTTCTCCTTCTTTGTTGGGTCTTTGTGTGGTTTAGGTATCAGAGTAATTGTGGTTTCATAGAATGAATCGGGTAGAGTACCTTCTACTTCTATTTTGTGGAATACTTTGAGGAGAATTGGAATTAGGTCTCCTTTGAATGGCTGATAGAACTCTGTACTAAACCCATATGGTCCTGTCTTACACGCGTTCTCGACCGGCCAGGAAAGACGCAGCAAACCAGAATCTTCTGCGGCAAAACTTTATTGCTTACATCTTCAGGAGCAAGAGTGCAAGAGAGCAAGAGCTCTATTGCTTACATCTTTAGGAGCCAGAGCGCAAGAGCGCTAGAGTGCAAGAGCCAGAGCAAGAGCAAGAGCAAGAGCTCTATTGCTTACATCTTTAGGAGCCAGAGCGCAAGAGCGCAAGAGAGAATGGCGAAACCCCGTCCCCTTTAAGGAGAATTATTCTCCGCCTAGGATGTATTACTCCCTGATTGGCTGCAGCCCATCGGCCGAGTTGTCGTCACGGGGAAGGCAGAGCACATGTAGGGGAAAACTACCCTTGGCACATGCGCAGATTATTTGTTTACCACTTAGAACACAGGATGTCAGCGCCATCTTGTAACGGCGAATGTGAGGGCGGCTCCCCACAGTCCTGGGCTTTTTTTTTTTTGGTTGGGAGACTATTAATGACTGCTTCTATTTCTTTCGGGGATATGGGACTGTTTAGATCATTAATCTGATCCTCATTTAACTTTGGTACCTGGTGTTTGACAAGAAAGTTGTCCATTTCATCCAGGTTTTCCAGTTTTGTTGAGTGTAGCCTTTTGTAATAAGATCTGATGATGTTTTGGATTTCCTCAGAAATCCTTGTGTTGTTATGTCTCCCTGTTCATTTCTGATTTTGTTAATTAGGATACTGTCCCTGTGCCCTCTAGTTAGTTTGGCTAAGGGTTATCTATCCTTTTGATTTTCTCAAAACAAAACAAAACAAAACAAAACAAACAAACAACAAAAAAAAAAAAAACACTACAACTCCTGGTTTGGTTGATTCTTTGTATAGTTCTTTTTGTTTCCACTTGGTTGATTTCAGCCCTGAGTTTGATTCTTTCCTTCTACTCCTCTTGAGTGAATTTACTTCCTTTTGTTCTAGAACTTTTAGGTTTGCTGTCAAACTGCTAGTTTATGATCTCTCTAGTTTCTTTTTGGTTGTACTCAGATCTATGAGTTTTCCTCTTAGCACTGCTTTCACTGTGTCCAATAAGTTTGGGTATGTTGTGGCTTCAATTTCATTAAACTCTAAAACAGCTTAATTTCTTTCTTTATTTCTTCCTTGACCAAGTTATCATTGAGTAGAGTATTTTTCAGCTTCCACGTGAATGTTGGCTTTCTATTACTTTTGTTATTATTGAAGATCAGCCTTAGTCCGTGGTGATCTGATAGGATGAATGGGATAATTTCAATATGTTTGTATCTGTTGAGGTCTGTTTTGTGACGAATTATATGGTCAATTTTGGAGAAGGTATCATGAGCTACTGAGAAGAAGGTATATCCTTTTGTATTAGGATAGAATGTTCTGTAGATATCTGTTAAATCCATTTGTTTCATAACTTCTGTTAGTTTCAATGTGTTTCTGTTTAGAGTCTGTTTCCAGGATCTGTCCATTGGTGAGAGTGGGGTGTTAAAGTCTCCCACTATTATTGTGTGACCTCAGTCCAATGTGTGCTTTGAGCGTTACTCTAGTTTCCTTAGTGAATGTGGATGCTGTTGCATTTGAAGCACAGATTTTCAGAATTGAGAGTTCGTCTTGGTAGATTTTAGCTTTGATGAGTATGAAGTGCCCCTCGTCTTTTTTGATAACTTTGGGCTGGAAGTCAGTTTTATTCAATATTAGAATGGCTACTCCAGCTTCTTTCTTTTGACCGTTTGCTTGGAAAATTGTTTTCCTGTGTTTTACTCAGATGTAGTGTATGTCTTTGTCCCTGAGGAGGGTTTCCTGTATGTATGGGTCTTGTTTATGTAGCCAGTCCATTAATCCATGTCTTTTATTGGGGGATTGAGTCCATTGATATAAAGAGATATTAAGGAAAAGTAGCTGTTGCTTCCTGTTATTTTTGTTGTTAGAGTTGGGGTTCTGTTCTTGTGGCTGTCTTCTTTTAGGTTTGTTGAAGGTTTACTTTCTTGATTTTTCTAGGGTGTAATTTCTGTCCTTGTGTTGGAGGTTTCCCTTTATTATCCTTTGAAGGGCTGGATTCATGGAAAGATATTGTGTGAATTTGATTTATCATGGAATACTTTGGTGTCTCCAGCTATGGTAATTGAGAGTTTAGTAGCCTATCCTGGCATTTGTGTTCTCTTAGGATCTGTATAACATCTGTCCAGGATCTTCTGGCTGTGAAGTCTGGTGAAATTCTAATAGGTCTGCCTTTATATGTTACTTGACCTTTTTACCTTACTGCTTTTAATATTCTATCTTTATTTAGTGTATTTGTTAGTGTATTTGTTACTTGTTGTTCTGAATATTAGGTTTCGGGAGGAATTTCTTTTCTGGTCAAGTCTATTTGGAGTTCTGTAGGCTTCTTGTATGTTCACGGGCATCTCTTTCTTTAGGTTAGGGAAGCTTTCTTCTATAATTTTGTTGAAGATATTTACTAGCCTTTTAAGTACTCCATTCTCATCTTTACCTATTATCCTTAGGCTTGGTCTTCTCATTGTGTCCTGGATTTCCAGGATGTTTTGAGTTAGGATCTTTTTTGCATTTTGCATTTTCTTTGATTGTATTCATGTTTTCTATTGAATCTTCTGCACCTGAGATTCTCTCTTCCATCTCTTATACTCTGTTGCTGATGCTTGCATCTATGGTTCCTGATTTCTTTCCTAGGATTTCTATTTCCAGAGTTGTCTCCCTCTGGGTTTTCTTTATTGTTTCTACTTCCATTTTAAGATCTTGGATGGTTTTGTTCAATTCCATCACCTGTTTGGTTGTGTTTCACTGTAATTCTTTAAGGTGTTTTTGTGTTTCCTCTTTAAGGACTTCTACTTGTTTAGCAGAAGTTTTCTGTAATTCTTTGAGGGATTTGTGTACTTCTTCTTTAAGGACTTCTACCTGTTTATCAGTGTTCTTCTGTATTTCTTTAAGTGAATTATTAATGTCCTCCTTAAAATCCTCTACCAGCATCATGAGATATGATTTTAAATCAGAATCTTGCTTTTCCGGTGTGTTGGGGTATCCAGGACTCATTGTGGTGGGAGTACTGGGTTCTGATGAAGCTGAGTGGTCTTGGTTTCTGTTAGTAAGATTCTTATTTTTGCCTTTTGCCATCTGATAATCTATGGTATTAGATGTTCTAGCTGTCTCTGACTGGAGCTTGTTCCTCCTGTGGTTCTGTTAGCCTCCGTCAGCACTCCTGGGAGTCCAACTCTCTTCCGAGTCCCAGTGGTCAGACCACTCCCTGCAGGCAAGCTCTCCTCTTGCAGGGAATGCACACAGAGGTCTGGAGCTCAGATCCACCTCCTGGATAAATATGAAGGTCAGAAGGGACCCTGTCCAAGAAGCTCTGTTGCTTCTGTGGCCCATGCCCTCTCTGTCATGGACTTGTTCCTGAGAGACCCGGGACACAAGATGGCTCTCTCACCTGAGTCCTGGGGTCAGAGCCCTCTCTGGAGGCTGACTCTCCTTTTGAAGGGGAGGGTTGCAGAGTCAAAAACAATTTCCTGGACATGGGAGTTGGTTGGTTGTGGAGCAGGGTGGGGAGAGGGTATAGGGGGCTTGGGGGATAGCATTTGGTATGTAAATGAAGAAAATATCTCATAAAAATAATTTTTAAAAAAGAATTTACAACTCTAACTAAGATGCCATCATTCAAAAGCCAGGCAACAATTCTTATAATTCCATCTTCTTGGTTTTCTAAGAAGCTTTGTCTTTAACCCAGACCTGTGATCCTGAGTGTGCTAGGGTGTCTAAGGCATGGGGAATCCTCTGGGGACCGTTGGACAGACCGCCAAATTCGTGCCCAAGGTGGCCTGGCCCAGACTTTTACAATGGAAAAATACACACATTTGAAGAAAAATATAAATATACATTTGAATAAAATGCCTAAAGTGTGTGGTTCTTTGTGGCATAAAACCTTACATAATTTCTTTGTTGTTTCTGAGTAATTTACTAAACTACCTTTTATAGGGGAGTTTTAATTTAGCAACAAGACTGTGGAGGCAAAGGATCCCATCCAAAGACCTAAGTCTATTTGATCTGCCTGGGATGTAGAAATGTCACATATCTTTAATCCTTCTGGCTGGAATACAGACATGCCTTTAGTATACAACTTTAAGGTGAAATTAGTTTGCAGAAGGAAGCAGCCATATTTGAAAGTACCATCTAATTGAGGTGCAAACAAAATGATAAATCAGGGAAAGATCATACAGAATGTATAAGAGATAGAATGTGCCCAACTCTCGTAAGAAAGGACAGAAAAGAGGCAATTTAAAAGAGCACTGTAGTGAAAGAGAGGCAGTCAGTTCAGTTGTATTTGGTCAGCACATTTCAGAGGCAGATTGTAGCCACAGAATGAGAAGGAGCCAGAAGATTAAAACAGATCACCAGAGTTAGTTTGAGGGCAACTGTGCAATTCAGTGAGAAGATGAGAGAAGCCAGATTGAATCAGCCAGCTTGGAGAGGTGTTTGAACCCTAAGAGCTGAGCGGATGAGTCAGCCAGAGTTAAGATAAAAGTAGAAAGCAGTAAGCCTCCAAAGGACAATTACATCTGGCCAAAAAAAGTTACATTTACATCCGATGTCCAGTGTGCTGTGAGGAGAAGAAAGCCCACAACATTGCAGAAAGCAGAGAACAGCTGACAGAAAATCACTGAGGAGGAATTAGCCTGGAATTATGTTGTGGATGACTCAGTGCTGCTTGTTGTATTTTTACATTAATTCTGCTCTCCTGGGAGAAGTTGTCTGGAATGAGACATGAGTCAAGTACAGTCTTCTTATGAACTAATCTCCTAATAAATAAAGGAGCCAATCACTGGGCAAGTAGGTGGGATTTCAAGGTTGGACAGAGGAAAAGGAGCAGGAGAGAGTGAGGTCCTTTTTTTTTTTTTTTTTTTTTTTTTTCTAGACAGGGTTTCTCTGTATAGCTCTGGCTGTCCTGGAACTCACTTTGTAGACCAAGCTGACCCCGAACTCAGAAATCTGCCTGCCTCTGCCTCCCGAGGTCCTTTTCGAATGGAAACAGCATATGACAAAAATATAGCTGCTAGAGTTTTACAGTATCCTGGTGAATCTGCAAAGATTTACCACCGGAGGAAGCATATTTTAATAAAGCTTACAAGAATAGGTTTTAGTTGTTATGCCCAGAGACTGTTACCATTTGTTTCTGAGCTAAGTTTGTGTGGTGTTTTTTTTTTAACAGAGATTTGACTGGGTTCCAGAGAGAAAGGCAAAGCATGGGTTTGACAGATGTGCACCACCAAGGCCAGGGGATTTGAAGAATGGGATTGGTGTGGTAGAGACTTGCCAGTGGGAACAGAGCAAGCAGGGTAGAGAGATTGTGGAGTTCTGAGTCAGAGTCTCCACGAGATAAAAACAGGTCAGCCATTGCCTGCCAGTGCATCGCCATCCAGGCCACTGGGGCAGAAGCACAAGTACAGGAACATGCAGGATTTTTTTTTTAAATATTTCCCACAATAGGATTATTTCTAGATGATCAGTTCACATCACAACTGAGCATAACATTAAAATGTTTGTTTCTTACTAACAACATGAACTCTATTGATCTATTACCTTTCAAAATGTGCTTTTATGTAACATTCACATGTTGCTGTTTTATATTCTTTTAATTTTTTTCTTTAGTAGATATATGTAAAATATAATAAATGTTGAGATAATTAAAAATTTTAATGATGAAAATTACAAACCTGTAATTATTGTGTTCATTGTTATTACTTTTCTAAGTCTTTCATTAATAGAGTTTTTTGTCCTATTTGTAAACTTGATCAAAATTTAAAATATTAAGTAAAATAATCTAGATAAAATGTAGTTGAGTTGATAGTTTTTCAACCATTTTCAAAGGTATGAGTAGCTGGCTCCTAATTTTATTTCATTTAAACATTTTTTAAAATCACATAAAAATTATAGTCTTCAGTATAATATTTTCTTGCCTATTTAATTTTTGGTTGTTGTTTCGTTTTTTGTTTTATTTTCAAGCTAGGGTTTCTCTGTAGCTCTATCTAGTCTGGAATTGACTCTGTATACTAGGGTGGCCTAAACCTGAGAGATGTATCAGCCGCTGCCTCTCAAGTGCTGTTTTTGAAGGCATGAGCCATAAACTTTGTTCCGTTGTGCCTCTCTCCCCTTCTGTCCTGTACTTGTCCTTTGCTATATTTGTTCTCTGCATCCCTCTTGCTTATCCTATTTCCTGAGAGATCCTTCTCACTATAATACAATTTTCTTCCATTTCTAACACCTACATGTCAGGTTGCATTCATCTAAGTTTCTTCTATGAGCTCACATCGAATGGCATTTAGAGTTGGATAAAATAAGGAAAAATACTCCAGATTTCTCATCTGGTGAGGGTGTTTGCACTGAGAATTTGATGCCTGAAATCCACATGGTAGATGCATAGAACTGAGACTCTTGACCTCTGTACACAGTGTTTACACAGTGTTTACACACACACGCACACACACACACACACACACACACACACACACACAGGGAAAGATACAAAGACAAAGAAACTGAGAAACAGAATCAAATGGAAAAATAAATGTAAAAATAGAAAATGAAATTTTTAATCTACAAAATAATTTTAGGAAATAAGAGGGTTCAAAAATTAAAGTATTTCTTGGTTCTGATAACATAGCTCAGCAGATAAAGGTCCATCCTTCTTAGCCTGTCATCCTGAGCTTCATCACAAGATGGAAGGAGAAAATGGTTTTAGAAAGTTGAACTCTGATCTCTACTTTCCACTTTTGAAAGATTTACACACACACAAATACACACACACACATACAAACACAAACACAAACACACACACACATACTGTAATGCACATGCATGCACATGTGTATGCAATGAATATACAACAGTGTAAAAAAAATGACTTGCTCTCAGTTTTTCTTTTGCTCTCCTTGCTACTTACAGATGTATGGACATAATTATTGGAGGAAATAATTTTAGAGTGATTGTTTTGTTCAGATTAACAGAACTGGGTCCTCTTGAATAACTCCTCTGTATGCTCTCTATTTTAGCAAGTGTGTAATTTAACAACTCTTTAGCTGTCAGTTGAGGCTAATTTGAGAGTTAATACACATTGTCACTGGGTGTTCCACCAAATCCTTGTGACAAAAGACAAGCTATTCTTTGACAACTAAGAACCATCGAAGTTCTGTTTTGACATAGAAAGTTACAATTCATTAAATTCTCATCAATTTAAGTCAGTTTCCTTGGTATAGATTCTTCAAAGTCTCTGAATAGTTTATATCATGGATTCTTAATCTATCTTTCAAACAAGCCCTCTCATGCATGACTTACCTTTCTGTTGCATCTTCCTTAGTTATTAATCATTGCAGACTTTTATGCCTTACCATACTGAATCTTGAGTATCACTTGTCACACAGTTTTAAATCAATTCATTTGAATGCATTACTAGAAGAACCTGAATCCTACAAAAAGCAAAGATGCAATGGAGCCAAGAGTGGAGAAACATGACTAAGTATTAGAAGAAAGGAAAATAATGTAAAAATTGATAAGAAAAAAAGATAATAAGTACAATAGTATCAGGTAAAACGTGTAAATATTAGAATACTAAGAAGTTAGCATGTAGAATAATTTCTTGTTTGAATGGTGATTTAGTTTAAAGCAAGTAGAAAATTTCAGTGGGAACCATTGAACACAGTCCAAATTTTAATTAAGTGGCACTTACAGGGGCATGGCAAAGCCACTACATAATGCAAGGCCATCACATTAAGATACATTTGTTCACACCTACTGGACTGCCCATCTTATTACATCATATTTAGTAATTTAGGTCCACTAGAAGAGAGGCAGTGTGAGCTTTGATAGAGAGAGTTTCCCAAGAAAGGCTATATATTTACACCAAGTGTCAGAAGCCATCATGGGACAAGCTAATAACTAGCAGGTGATCATCCTGGAGTGGCCTACCTCGGATTATTATACAATCTGTGACAGGTGAGCCCTCATTAAGCAAGGCTTTTCCTGTTATTATTAAACATATATAACAATCACTCAGTAGGAGCACTTCCCCTTTGAAGCAGATCTCTGCAGATCCACGAAGAATCTTGTAGTGATGCTGTATTGACAAATAGATGACTTAAATCTTAATGATGATCCTATAAGAATTCCTAAAATTAGATCTGTGATTATTAAGCTCCTTTATATGGGGCTGCTATTAGGTCCTTTTCTGATAAACAAAGCTGCAATGAGAACTCTGCCAGTCTCCCCACTGTCACCAGTTAATTGATCTTGGTAACCAAACTTTCTCCTACTCAGAGCACATTCCAAGAGGTTGTAAAACAATAAACCAAAGGTCATGAAAAGGCAACTAATGATTTACTGTAGGTGCTAGGACAGAAGCCAACTGGGTTTATCTAAACAAAACTTCACTAATAAGTTAGTTATGGGGGTTTTGTTTGTTTGTTTGTTTTTGTTATTGTTGTATCCAATATTTTATTGAGTATTCATGATTTATTTCAGCTATTTTCTTATCAGTAATCTTTTTGTTTCAATTTTTTATTAGATATTTTCTTCATTTACATTTCAAATACTATCCCAAAAGCCCCCCCTCCCCACCACGCTGCTCCCCTATCCACCCATTCCCACTTCTTGGCCCTGGCATTCCCCTGTACTGGGGCATATATGCAGCTAGAGTCACAAGCTCTGGGGGTACTGGCTAGTTCATATTGTTATTCCACCTATAGGTTTGCAGACCCCTTCAGCTCCTTGAGTACTTTCTCTAGTTATGTTTTTTTTTTCCATTTTTTATTAGGTATTTAACTCATTTACATTTCCAATGCTATACCAAAAGTCCCCCATATCCACCCACCCCCACTCCCCTGCCCACCCACTCCCCCTTTTTGGCCCTTATGGTTTTAAACCTTCAGAGAA
This sequence comes from Mus musculus, assembly GCF_000001635.26. Classification (NCBI taxonomy): domain Eukaryota; kingdom Metazoa; phylum Chordata; class Mammalia; order Rodentia; family Muridae; genus Mus; species Mus musculus. The sequence continues at coordinate 54,230,623 of NC_000082.6, forward strand.
CCTGTAGAGCTCAGACAGATGATGGATGTTTAGCCAGATAATTACACCTAATGGATATGCATGTAAACATTTGCTGTTGTAAACTTCTATCTCAATTAATGATTTGATATTTTGTGTGAACTTGAGATGAACTTTGTAACATGTGACCTTGTATTCTGAAAGATGTATAAGTACTAAGCACAAAAAGAATCAATAGAACTAAGATCAATAGAGTTAAGATCAAAAGAGGAGAAGTTTTTGCCTTTCCCCACTTAGACTAGATTCCTTTCCCTTTCTCCACTTAGAGAATTCGTCCCTTTCCCACTTTGGGTATTTCTGCATTTACCCTCTAGATAGCTTTCATAGAAAACTTTTTACAACTTGGTAATAAACTCTATAATCACTTTTCTATGTGTCTTCTCTTCCTATGACTTCCGACTTCTGACTAGCAGGCTGCTGAGATGGACAAAGCTATCTACTTAATCTTTTGTGGCTTAAAGAAGAGGTGCTAGGTGCCAGAAACTGCAGTTTCTGGTCTCAGAGGATCGCAGAAGGCAGGTCAGCTACAACAGCATAGTAACTTAGGTTTAGATAAGTAAACTTTTTTATCATACAGCAACCCTAAATATCTCGACAAATTCCTACCCTCTGTCTAAGCTCTTCCCCGGCCACTTCCACAAGAACCAACAAGAAAGAAGAACATCCTATGCCTGGGCTGGACCCCTGCAACCAAGTTTTGATAAGCAGAATAAATTGCAACAAAAAAGTTCAAATGAAAAAATTATGTAAAAATGTCAAATTCCTACACTACATTTTCTATATTGGTCCAAAAATTAAAGAAGAATGAGCTTTTAAAGAAATATTACATTCTTTCTTTCTTTTCTCAATAAGCTTCTTATTTTTCTATTTTGTTTAAAAACTCTTTTAAAATATTTGGACAATTTGGTCTCTTAAAATAGGATGTATGTACATAAATACTAGTACATAAAGACATTTATTAGCTTACATTTTCAAATCAAAAAAGCTGAAGAAAATTAACTTTTAAATAATATGGATACAGGTCCATCCATTTGCCTGCACATTTCATGATAGCATGTTTTTAAAAGCTAGGATACATACTCACATATAAGTAGATATTAACTGTACATTAAAGGATAGCTATGCTACAGTCCTCCAAGCCAGAGAAACTAAGTAGCAATAAATACTCAAGGAGGGAATTCATGAATCTTCTTGAGAATGGAACACAGAATAGACATTTGGAGTAGACAGGGAGACAGGTCGTGATGGTAGGTAGAGGGATCATGTGAGGAGTGAAGAGATGGATGGAAAACTGCTATCAGGGCATGTCTAGAAAAAAATAACAACAACAACAACAACAACAAAAAAAAAAAAAAAAAAAAACAAGATACCTAGTGCAATAGAAACTCCCAAGAATCTATGAGGGTTGTTTTAGTTAAAAACTGCTGGCAATCGGTGATGTAGTCCCTGAACTAACCATCTGCTCTAAAACTGCAAAATTTCCAGTGGAGTGATTGGAACACCAACCCAGCCAAAAAGCATTTGACATATAATTTGTGGGAATGAACAAATAATGCCTAGTACAACCTGAGACCCATAACAGGAGGGGAAGCCCACCCCAGACTACCTGGAGTACCAAAAACAAGTCTCTTAATAGACAAGAGACCTCTGATAGAGAATGATAAAAAGAAATCTATAGATTTGGTGCAATTGCCAGCAAAATTGCAACACAATTCTTTACTGAACTTAAAAGAGCAACTCTCAGCTTCATATGGAAAAACAAAAATTCCATGATAGCTAAAACAATCCTGTACAATAAAAGAACTTCAGGAGGTATAATTATCCCCGATATTAAGCTATATTACAGATCAATAGTAACAAAAAAAAAAAAAAAGAGAAAACTACACCCCCCCCCCAAAAAAAAAAACAACTTCATGGTATTGGTACAAAAACAGGTTGGTCAATGGAAGTGAATCAAAGACCCAGTAATAATTCCACATACCTACTCACACTGATTTTTTTTTTGACAAAGAAATCAAAACCATCAAATAGAAAAAAAAAAGGAAAGCATCTTCAACAAATGATACTAGTCTAACTAGATGTCTGTATGTAGAAGAATGCAAATAGATCCATATTTATCACCCTACACAAACTCAAGTCCAAGTGATTCAAAATCCTTAACATATTCCCAGATATACGACACCAAATAGAATACAAAGTATCCTTGAACTCATTATTACAGGTGACACATCATGATCAGAACACCAGTGGTTCAGGATCTAAGATCAACAACTGATAAATGAGACCTCCTGAAACTGAAAAGTTTCTGTAACGGACACTGTCAATGGAAAAAAAGAAAAAAAGAGGTTACCTGCAGGTTGACTAAAGATATACACCAACCCTACATCCAGCAGAGAGTTAATACCAAAATATATAAAGAATTCAAGAAGTTAGATTCAACAAAACAAAAAAACAAAAGTTTAAAAATGGAGGCACAGAACTAAACAGAATTCTTTTAACAGAGGGATCTTGAATGGCAGAGAAACACTTAGAGATATGTTCAATGTCCTTAGTCATCCAGGAAATGCAAATCAAAATAACCCTGAGAATCCATTTTAGGCCAATAAGAATTGGCTAAGATTATGTTATGTTATAACTCATGTTATGGCACATGTTGGGGAGGATATGGAGCAAGGTAGACACTCCCTTATTGCTGGGGAAGGGGGTCAACTACAAACTTGCACATTCACTTTGGAAATTCATTTGACAGTAACTCTGAAAAGAGGAAAAAGTTCTATTTCAAGACCAAACTGTAAGACCACTGGTCATTTATCCAAAAGATGTCACACTATACCACAGGGATATTTGCTCAACTAATTTCATGGCACTTTTATTCATAATGACCAATACTGGAAATAATCTAGATGTTCCTCAATTAAAGAATAGATAAAGAAAAAGTGGTACATCTACACAATGGATTACCACCCATCTATTAAAAACAAAGACATCATGAATTTTCAGGAAAATGAATGAAACTAGAAAATATCATCCTGAGGGAGGTAACCTAGTTCCAAAAGGACATGCATAGCATACTCTCCTTGATTCCTGGGTATTAGCTATAAAGTACATGATACCTTTGATCACTCCATAGACCCAAAGAAGCTAATCAAAGAAGAAGACTGTAGTGAGGACGCTTGACTCTCATAATGGGGAATAAAATAGTCATAGGAATTAGAGGAAGGGAAGGAATGGAATGAGAGAATGGATGGGGAGGGGAAATGGAGATCACAAACAGGTGTAGGGAGATGTAGGGCTGTGGACCTTGCCAGGAAAGTTGGAAAAGGTAGAGTGAGTCCGAGTCCCTAGAAACTCCGGGTACACAGCTTAGAGAGTAGATAGCTCCCTGTTTCCTGTCAGATTCTTGGCCTGGACCATGTGCCACACTTCTCACTTATGGAAATACAACTTGTTATCACATACACCGTGGGGCAGTCTTGTGTCAAATGGAGAGGGGGTATCAGGATCAGGTGTTTGGACCTTGACAGGACACTTGCTCCCTGCCATGTTCCATACTTCCCACATAAAGAACATGACCTGTAGTCACATAGGCCCAGAACAGCATTCTCCATGCTAACAAGGTACCTAGAACCCCTAAAGGTTTAGCCAATAAGCTCCCCTACCAAGACATTCCTTCCTATAAAGTATATTTAATCAACATCCCACCCTGAGAAGTGGGTACTCAGCAATTTTTCACAAGGAGCAATCAACAAATAGTTTTGGAACTAAGGACTGTCTCTTTCATCTACCACTGCTGTTGGAAACCTGGAGAAGGCTTTCTCCTACAGAGCTGTAGAAAGTCTCTCTGCACCTCCAGACAACCACTGCCAAGCTAAAGACAGCCACCTATGAGGAAAGTCAGAGATTTGATTCCCCTGCAGACCTTGAGCTAGACTCTCTCCTCAGCCTGTGAGAATCTGATTATGTCTAGGATTTTAGGTCCTGGCTTTATCAGGGACATGGACACTTGATCCTTTCTTTGCAACTCCTCTTTGAGACACCCTCTCCCTACTGTGACTAGGTGCCCGGGGGTCAGGGAACACCAGCTTCACCTTTCCCACATCTTAAACTAGGTTATCCCACCCCCACAAAATTATTTCTTCACTTCCCTGAAGCCCTGCCTTGCAGGAGTGGCTGCATTGGGATGAGTACAATCAAACTTGCCATGTTTCACGTCCTCAGTGGCTTTGCACAGCAGCTGGGAGAAACTCATACCCACAGGAAGAGAGAAAAGAGAGAGCCAGAGGACTAGGAGAATGAATGAAAATCTGCAGCTGGTGAGCATAACATGGGAAAGGGCATCTCTGATACGTTAGATGCCTGGGTTTTGGGAGGCTCCCAGGAGTAGGTGCAGGTAACCTTACCCAAGATGCATAACAGGACATGCAACCTGAAGAGCCTGCCTCCTGTAGCCAAATAAGACCCTCCAGTGGAGGGATAAGTAACTAACCTACCCACAAAACTTTCAACCTAAAATGTGTCCTGCCTTAAAGAAAAAAAAAAAAAAGAAAGAAAAAGAAAAATGCAAGGACGAATGTGGAGTAGTGACTAAAGAAATAGCCAACCAACAATCAGCAAAAGTTTAGAGCCATCACATGGGCAAACACTAATCCCTGACACTATTAATGATGTTCTGTTATGTGTGCCTAGCTCCATTCAGCAGGTGACTGAAACAGATGCAGATACCCACAGCTAAGAATTGGATGGAGGAAGAAGACTCTTATGGAAGAGTTCACCGAAAGACCCTGAAGGGATTAGGAATTCCACAGAAAGATGAAGAGATCAAGAGAACAAGTAACCTCGAGCATTAGGAGCTCTCAGGGACTGAGCCACTAACCAAAGAGCATACATGGCCAGGACCAAGGCTCCGTGTCCATAAACACCAGATATTTAGCTCAGTCCCCATGTGGGTCTTCTGACAACTGGTGCAGGGACTTTGCCCAATAGGGCTGTTTTGTATGGCCTCAGTGGGAGAGGATGTGACTAGCCCTGCAAAGACATGATTCCAGGGTTGTGGTATACGGGGAGAGGGGAGGGTAGTTGATGTCACCCTCTCCCAATAGCAGAGAAGAATGATGGAGGTAGTAACACTGTGAGGTGGGGGAGCCAGAGGGAATGCAGCACTTGGGATGTAAAAAACATAAATTTAATTAATTTTTAAAACGTCTCAAGGAAAGTATTTGTAATCTGTATCTGAGTATCTTTAAAAATATAAGAGTTTTGTATGGCTAAAATTAGTGAATTAATTCTTTCTCCTTAAGAAATTAAAATTAAGCAAAAGAATTTAAAATCGTGTTTTGGCTTCATGAGGAGAAGAAATATGTTATATATATGTTATATAACACACACACACACATATATGTTATATAACATACATATATATATATATATATATATATATGATATATACCTTTTCAAATAAATCCTGAAACAAATCTCACATCTCATTTATTACTCGGTATGTTGGTTTGAGTGAAATATTGTCTAGCATAGGCTTGAATATTGAAGCATTTGGTTTCCAGTTGGAAGTGTGTTTTAGTGAGGTTGGAGAGCTTTCAAGGTGTGCACTATTGATAGAGGAGACTAAAGGAGGTCTACATGAGTTTATAGTTCCTCCCCATTTGTAGTACAGATTTTTTGCTTCTTTGCATAGGTACCATTTTGATTTTCCTAAGCTGGCTCCCTGTTGCCAAACCTCTCTTACCATTATGATTTTTGGCCATAAGTCCATAAACCCTCCATTTTATAAGTTGTCAAACTCATGATAGTGTATCTAATATTGTATGGTCTTTTTTTCCCCATTGGATAAACTGATATTAGTAGCTAGCTATTTTATATGTGTAGGCTCTAGGGGGTAGCAAACTATTTTCTTGTAATTAATATTAAAATGTCATTGAAAGAATAGCAGTACCTGTGGAAGTGGAAGTCAAATGAAAAACTTGGACTCTTATATTTCACTAAAAATCACAGCCTAGTGGGGCAGTGGTGATGCATGCCTTTAATCCCAGCACTTATGAGCCAGAGGCAGGTAGATTTCTAAGTTTGAGACCATCCTGGTCTACAGAGAGTTCCAGGACAGCCAGGAATATACAGAGAAACCCTATCTCAAATCTCCCTCCCCCCCCCCCAAAAAAAAGGAAAGAAAAAAATCACAGCCTAAAGTTGAAACTTCCATTTACCATTAAATGTATATTCTTATCATATACTCATGTCACCCATAAATTTGTGTGCTGAAATCTAATAGCCAGTATGATGGGATTTACAAATCAGATATTTAGAAATGAATGGAGTTTGTACGAAAAGAATTTACACCTTGGAAAACTAGCTTTCTTGCACAACAGGAAACACTGAACTAATTTATGAACTAGGTATTTTCTAGGAAGCAGAACATATGTCTTGACAAGGCACCAAATTTGTGGTTTCTTAAAATTGAGATTATGAAGTCCTAAAAGTGAAAAAATAAATCTATGTGATTGGTTATTAAATTACTTTGGGTATTTTGACAAATAGCAGACAAAAAAAAAAGCAATGTTATAAGTGTCTCAACTTTAATGTGTGTGTGTGTGTGTGTGTTCTGTAGTAAGTCCTCAAAAAATATATAAATATATAAGGAATATATCTGAGTCATTTCATAGTTAGAATTTTTCTCCTTTCTATTGTTTAAGGTTTCATCCTCTCTATCAAAACTATGTTGATCTGATGTTATTTCTTGTTTAATTTCTTTTATTTCCTATTTTCCAAGATTCTGAAAAAAATTTCTCTCACAGCATATTATCTGATTCCCTAGACCGGTGAGCCAGGGCTTATATTCCCTGATATCTTCCCTGATCAAGCCTATCTTCCCTGATATCTGCCCTGATATCCAGGTGCCCTCTTTCTTTTGAACCTGTCTTACAGAACTGCATCATCCTGTCAATCATATTATCCCTTTACATCTGAACCCATCTCAAAATACCTCACTTTTTCCCATAAACTGCTTCTCATTTAAGCTTTATGGTGTCTGTTTGCACAGAACTACAACTGGTCCTTATCCTCTGCCAGTGCTTCCATGATCTCCTCTTTCTCTGGCCCAAAATCATCTCTCTTCCAATTGTAGTTTCTTTCATGCCCTGTGAACTTGATCCATTCATGTTTTGGAAATATAGATATCTATTTGTAAAACTCTGTAACATTTATTAATGTCTATAAACTCCATTTTTTTCTGTGCAAATTGGATTGGATGTGGCCATAAATGGAGCTAAATTGCAAAATGTTGACCTCTAAATATGGAAAAGACTCTCGTAAAATGGACTTTCATTTGAACCTTTCTTGATCTTCAGTGCATGGTTCTTTTCAGTGTTCTGTTTCCAGTCAAATGAATTAAGAATTATTTCATCAACAATGGCTAGTTTGGAAAGTCAAAGGATTTGATTTGAATCAAGAAGCCTAGAAAGAAGAATGTGAATTAAAGTTTCAGTGTGGAGTTCCCAATGTCCCTTTTCCAGAGGTAAAGAGCTAATAGTCTTGATGCCTCAGAGACTGGTAGGTCAAGTGCCATATTGTAGCTATGAAAGTGACACATTGGAGTATACATTCAGAGTTCTGAGAAGCACAGAACCAAGAGGGATGCTGAAAAGTATAAGTGGAGCCTCTAAGTCCTATTGCTGAACTTGGTTTGTCTCTGACCAACTGGTTATGTGAGCTGAAAAATACTGTTATCGTTTGAACATAGTTTTTTGTTGTTGTTGTGTAGTTTTTCTTTTTTCTTTTCTTTTTTATTTTTTTTTTCTTTTTGATTTTTGGTGTTACAGGGGAAAGCTACCTTATGTACATCCTTATCCATATTTGCATATAAAGTCTCTATTATATTTGTTATCACTGTCTTTTTTTTTCTCTCTCAAGCATTTCCACCTCTTAAACTGTTTTCTCTTCCACTGTTTAAATATGCCTCAACCATACTGATTAAAAGCTTCGGTTTGCTCTTCTGAATTTGCTTATGGAGAATCCCTTTCTTCTCTGAACTGCAATACTCCAAACTCTTAAGGAACAGGCATGCTGATCCTCTTCCTGTGTTCTTTCATTTCACATAAGTCAACGATTTAATTCCTTTTATATTTAATCTAAAGAAGTTAAACAAATATTTTCACTGTAACTGGGCAAATAAATTTTTGCCTTGAATGCATTTATAATGCAGGTACTTTGGTAGTTAGAACTGTCACAAAACACTAAGATGGATTATCTGTCTGTCTGTCTGTCTGTCTACCACCATCTTATCTATTATCTATTATCTTTCAGTAATCTAGAAACTTTACCATGTGTATGTTCTATTATATTTAAATTAAGGAAAGCATAAGCTGCTCTTCCTGGTTTTGAGGATGTTCAGACTTCTATAGCTTTTTGCATTCCCCATTTAAACCATCGTTATTGTTTCCTAGCTCTCTCTTGACAACAACAAACACCAGACTGAAGAGGACCGTATCAAGCTGTTCTTGGGCAACCTCTGCCTGACCATTCATTGTACATGGAGTTTCCGAATTTAGTTGTGTTTGTTTGTAAGACTGCATTGTTACAAATATTTTAGGTAAGTATTTTGGTTGCTATTCTTCAAATGAGCTTTAACAAAATATTTACTTTATTAGATTCTGAGACTTGCATATGTCAATATTATATTACTTCATTTTCATCCTAGCCTCTTCCTTTTCCAACTCCTTCCATATGCACCCTGACCCAATTTCAATTCATAACCTCTTTTTAAATTATGATTGCTATACCAACACAAAACACACAGATATTATGCATATGTACATATATAACATTATGTATACATACATACATATATTTATATGTGTAATATATATGACTATATATTACACTTATATAAAAATTGATGAATCCATTTTGTGTAGTTTATATGTACATGTGTTTAAGTTTGACTGTTTGGCTAACATATCCCAGTATTATCCATAGAGAGGACTGATTCTCCCTCTCTTGCCAGTCATTAATTGCCTGTAGCTCTTCATCTGTTGAAGGACTACTGTGAAATTTCTATGATCCCATTGACAGTTGGCATGTCAACTGGTGTTGTTAATTTACAGGTTGTGTTTAGCCTACCATGTTGTTGAGATTTTATGGCCATCTGCCTCTCAGAATATTATTGCCCCTGATCCGCAATGTTCTCTAAACTTTGGATATAGAGGTTACATAGTAGATGCATCAAATGAGGATGCACCTCTCATGGTTCTCTGTATTTTTACCAGTTGTGGATTTTTCATGATGGTATCTGTATCTGTCAAAAGATACTGCTTTGATGAGGGGTGAGAACTATATTTATTGTGGATATAAGGAATATTTAGAAGAGAGTGGAGGATTAAACTCATTTAGAAATCCAGCAACATTAGGTCCTTCTCTAGATCTCTAGTCCTCAATAGCTTCAAACCTTAGCATAGGTTTGAGAACAAGGTATGAATGCCATCCTATTGAGAAAGTCTTCAGTCAAAGTAAGTGTCTGTTCTATATCCCTTAGGTATAAGTGCCAGTATTGCACCCTTGAGTGTATCGCTCCATTCAGTTAACTTCTATGGTTTGTAAGCATTAGAGTTGGGTAGGACTTCTAATTGTTTTTCTTGGTTGTCAATTTACATATACCTGTTGATATTTTGAAACCTGGGCATTTGCCTTCACTTCATAGAATCCTAATGAAAATACGTGTCTGAATGCCATAGAATGAATGAAACTAGTGGTAGTGATTACTATATCAAAAGGATGAATAGCTTTCAGAAAGAATAGAGTGAGACTGTGAATCTTGACTTTAAATTGAAAAACAAAATAGAACTGTAGATTCGTTAAGGAAACAAGTAAAGATCAAAGTATATAGAGAACAAAACTGGAAAGTTTTGAAATGAAATTCATTGTATTATTTCTAAATATGATCACCAACTATACAAAAGTAGAAGACAATTTTAGTTGTATTTCTGGGAAATATATATATGTAATTATATATATATATATATATATATATATATATATATATATATAATTTCTATTATCCTGATGTTGTTTATATTGATGCTAGTACAGAAGAAAAGAAAAAGAAAATGTCTGGGTCAAGAAAAGTGGTTATTTCATAAAGGAGATCCTTAGTCTTGGCATCAACTGCTCTTTACAGGAGAAAAACTGTGAAAGAACTGTATTATGTGATATAAAATGTGTTAAAGTTTAAAAGAATAAAAGGAAGGCAGGAAAGATTATTGAAAATAAAAAGACAGCATTTTATATTTCTAATTTATATTGTAGGTATCAGTGATTTTAATTTATTATATATTATATAGCTAATATATATCAGTACCATAAAATTGGTCCATATTTCAGTGTGACTCATAAATCTTGTAGGACTAAAATATGTATTGATAAATCCAGGATTTTTTTCTAAAATGACAATTACATTATTTTAAAGTTTGTTTTTAAAACATAACTGCTTATCAAACAGTTGTCTTTTGTTATTGCCACAAGCACTGATGCTTAATGTATACTTCGCGATTGTTAACTATACGAATTATTTCCAACAGCCCAATAGATATCAAACTCTGTAAATTGTGCAAGGTGGCATCACTCCAACCTACAACCACACATATAATCCCATAGACTTTAAATTATTTTGTGATTATTATAATACTTAAAACACTATAAATCTTACAGAGATCTATGTGTGAATCAATATTATTTAGAGAAAAATGGAAGACAAAACTCAAATAAAGTTATTTTAGTCTACTATATTTTTGAATCTGTGCTTTTAGGTCCTTCAAGTATTGAGACACAAATACTGTATAGTATAGTGGGAAATATAATGGACATCCAGAAGTGTTAGGTTCCTAATCCTCAAGAAATTTTAATTGTTTCTTCATCCAACAAAAGTAAATTTGCATTCGTGATTGATATTAAAAACCTTGAAATATAGATATTATTCTTAATTTTCAAAGTCATATAAGGCTTTTCCTAGTTGTGGTCAACCTGAGACTGACAATTGTTGTAGAGGTAGAGAAATTATTATGCTCAACCTAGAAGTTGGGAAAGCTGTCAAGGTTATATTCCTTGTTCAGTCTCTAAGATGGGTAAAATTCTGCTAACATGTTTTTACTGAATCTGGTAAGATTATTCTTGAAAATATGGCCTGTAAAATAAAACAGTGAAATTAAAAACTTTCAGCCATGAAATCTGTGATTCTTTGTTAGAACAGCAATGAAATGCTAATGCATTTACTTTCTAGGCAAAGGCCAAGTGACAAGAGCATATGTACTCAAGTTGTTGGTAATCTGCTTTATAAGTCTCTGTTGTTCTTAACACCCTCCCTTACACACACTGCCAGATAAATACTTCTCAGTAACACATCCAGGTTTTAATTACTAAATTGAGATATTCTTAATTATAACTATTTTGGTACATTAATAAAGCTAGTAATTTCAGTCACATTAATATAGTATTTAGAGTATTGGGATAGTCAGGTTCAGGGTAGTTGTGAAGATTATTCAAAATATATGTTAGAGAAATGAATTATTTTTATTGACTTAATTTCTACTAACCTCATCCTGATAATAAACTCTAATTCGTACTAAACTGACTTATACAGGTTAATGTGGAGATTCAATTAAATCAATAGGAATTAAAAAATATATTGTTTTGATCTAATAAAAACAATGTTGATCAATTCTAAACTTCATTATTATTATATATGAAGGGTGAAATACTCATATTGTAGTTTGAAATTTTTCTATTGTCTCAGCCATGAAAGTAAGTAATTTAAAAATAAAATGATTGATTTTTATCTAGTTGTTGATACAAACACAATAATTCTTTCTAAGATAAGCAATGCAATTCAAAAGAAAACGGGATTGATTTACAGGTGATGTCTTTTAATTTTTCCCCCAAAAATGCTATACTCAGAGAGTGATATCCTAAGATAAGTGTTGTTTTCTCTCTCCTGTTTATAAAGCATACTTATCACAGGTATATTGCAGGTTATGAAGAGGGGCTCTCTGGGAGGAGTTGGGGTACAAAAGGGAAAGAGGAATGTGATATAAGTCTATTTACTCAAAATATGTTTTTAAGTGTTAACAAATTCAGATAAATTGAGATTATGTATCTTTCTCATCATAATGCAATAAAACTTAAATCAAAGGGAAAAACAATTCATTTTCAACAGATTAGCAGAATGCACAGTTATTATTTAGCAAATAACCAGAAGATTGTTTTCTCCATGGAAAGGCAATATATGGTCCTTTCCACCAGGATCTCCTTTTTAAAATTAAAGGCTATTCTTCACCAGAATTATGTGGTATGATACTATTGCTGAGGACCCCACCCACATGATGGGGAACTTAGATAAATCATGATGTAACTGTGCTGAAAGCTTCCACTATAAAGGCAACTTCTGTAGAGCTAGAAGTTGCTATGCAGGTAGCCTGGGCTGGGGAGTCATCAGCCATCTTTCTCAGCCACGGAGACTGAATGCTACAATAATAAGCTTCCTGGCAAGTTGTTCCCCGTGCTTTGACAGTAACATGCCTGTTATATGAGGGACAGATGTATTCAGATTAGATATGAGGCACACTTCACCAGGGGTCAAGTATTACTAAATGGATGTGTTATCAAATTGTCTCCAAATATGCGAGTTTATAATGTTAGACTAGAGGAGCCTACAGCCTTTTAAATTTTGTTTTATTTTATTTTTCAGCAAAGGACCATTAATGCCAAGAATCACAGCTGGTTAAATTCCTGAGAATTAGTGGCTGGTGTGTGTTCTCCATTGAATCTGTGTCATGACTTCCATTTTTAAAAAGCATTGAAAAAAAAGGGGGCAGAAAAGTGTAAGAGTTGAATGGTGGAGAGGAGAGTCATGGAATATATTTGGGACATAATATCACAGCAACTGAGGTTTCACAAGGCTGAGTCTATCAGCACTCAATCATGAAGGAAAGAGACTTCTGACGCCCCACTCATACTGAACTGAGGAACTATTGGCAGTTGACAGCTGCAGAGGGAAGTGGCCTCATTGTCCTCAGTAGCGTAGCCATTGCTGATTTATCAGTGGACGATTTCATACCGAGCCCACAAGAGAGGCCTTGGTTCAAACAAAACATAAACAGACTAATAAGCAACCCAATATTTTGGGTAACACTTATTGTGGCAGAGAGTTTTAGTGATCTTGGGAGAGAGATAAGAGAAGTTTGTTTGAACATGTTTTGAATATATTAAACATATTTTAAGTATTTAAAGAAAAAAAGATAGTTTTTCCATTGTTTGGGTGCAAATATCTGCATCTGACCAATGGACAGAAGCAGCTGACCCCTGTTGTTGAATTATGAAAGGCTGAAAGAAACTGAAGAGAAAGGCAATCCTGTAGGAGGCCCAACAGTCTCAATTAATCTGGACTCCCGAGATCTTTCAAATATTTGACCACCACACAGGCAGCGTACACCAGCTGATATGAGGCTCCCAACACACATACAGTAGAGGACTTCCAGGTCTGTATTCATTCAGAGATGACACACCTAACCCTCAAGAGACTGGAAACACCAGGGAGTTTAGATTTCAGATGGGATGAGAAATGCAGGCAACCACATGGAGATAGGGTGGGGTGGGGAGGAGATGTGGGATATGGAGCAGTTGGAGGGTAGATGGTGGGGTGGGGCTGGGAAAGGAATATGGAGTGTAAAAAATGAATTAAAAATAAAATTAAATGTAAAGAAATTCAGTTTTTCTTAGATACTTTATAAACATATTTGTGTAAGAGTGTTTGGCTTACATGCATGTCTGTGTATTACACACATGGCAGTTTCTGAATCTGGAAGACGGTACCAAGAAGGACTAAATACAGTTGTGAGCTAAAATACACGTCTTCAGAACTCAAACAAGGTCCCCTGAAAGAGCTGTCAGTGCTCATAACTGGTAAAACATCTCTCCAGCCCTCAAAATATTCCATTTTTGGATAATTGTTTGAATTTAGCCAAAGGAGTTAAAAAATATGAAGAAAATATTACTTCTAATCAGGCATCATATATTCTTACAGAGTTAAGATCCCATGGGAACAACTCTAAGAGAATTGGGACCAGATCAAAGGAGCGTCTGCATCATGCGTATCAGAGCTGCCACTTCTCATTGTGACGTTCTTAGCCACAGTAGTGCTTCGCGCAGGCTCTTTCCTTTTACTACTCTAAAACTATGGCCCATGTTTTCAGCAGTGTCTTTGTGTAAAAATATTAAAACATAGTTTTCACTCAAAATCATGTCATCTGACTATGTTTCCTTTCCCAACACTTGTCAGATATTCTCTTCCTGATATTTATGCAGCTTTAACACCCAGTACTGAATTTTGTATTTATATATTTTTCTGTCACCAAAAGTAATCTTAATCAAAGTATATGAAGTTGTAAGGAATTCTGTAGTGGATTATATAGCTTACTTACAATAGAAAAATTAGGAATCAATAAAACATCCTGTAAATATTCTGTTTAAAAGAATGGAAATTATGCCTGAAAATAATTCAAATGAACAGAAACTCAAGAAGAAGAACCCTTAACTACACACAGAACATTTTATATGCAGTTATTAAATATTAGAAAAGTTATGTCAAATCTCTAAACTATTATGATTTTCTGAGCTTTTAAATTTAACCTTGATAGATATAATAAAGAATTTAATATGTAAGTAAATTGAGTGAGTTATATACTTTATACATTTTAAACAAATAAAACTCCCTGTTTCATCTTAAGATGCTTGGTTTTCAAGATATCAAAAATAATTTTTACATTTATTATAATCTATTGTAAAATACTTCTTAAAATGTGATTCACTGGGGATTTTGGGATAATATTTGAAATGTAAATGGAGAAAATATCTAATAAAAATATAAAAAATATGATTCATTACAAAGTTTATTTTCTGTTATATAGTTTTTCAGAGGTAAGAAATATATCAAGAGGGTAAATCATGAGTATAACTATGGTTTACATCATTACTTATGATACATCTCTGACATATCAAATATGATTTTGAAAAACATACTTTTTGTAGAAACAGATTTTTCTTTAAATTTCAGTTCAGTTCAATATTTAGTACTTCATTGCTAAACTTCTTTACTGTAAGTGAAAAAAAACCGTCAAGATGCTAATCACATAGGACCTGTTAGCTATGCTGATTTACCAAAAAGAGCATTTACAGTGAGTTATTGATAAATATATCTCATAGAGTGTAAATTTAGAGAGAAAATGTACAGACAATAAATTTCATAATAAAACCTATGGCATTGAAAAGATACACATCTTACAGAAAAAATGACTGAGTTCAGAAAATAGAAATGACGGTTTACATGTTATAGGGAGGAAAAGAAAGGAAGGGAAATGGTGTATTTATATAAAAATTTCAAAAGATAGAAAGTAAATTATAAAAATAACACACAGTATTTTTTAAAGTTTACATTAAAAACACAGTAAATCCAAATAATATAATAATTTGCACAATTACACTGAAAACCACATAGTCCTTTTTCCCTGTATGAAAATCAAGAGGAAACAAAATGAGGGAATATGTGGATCTCAAACTTGCTTGGGAGAAAAATTGGTTCTTTCCACAAGATGTTCTCATTTATCTTACTCATCTTGTCTGCAGGGTATGTTCGCTCACCTAGTCTCCTTTATTTCCCTACCACACCAGCTTGGTTCTGCACACTGAGAATTTCTTTCCAAATTGACTAAATTTCCACTTTACAATGGCAGTGCATATTAGACATGCCATCTCTTAGAGTATCCTGTCACAAAAGAACATGGAAATTTGGCTCGCATGCATCTTATACATTCATTACTCGTCAACGATTCTAAGGCAGAAACTGGAGAGAAAGAATAATATATGAGAACATAAGGCTTAGTCCTGAATAAAGCACTTGCAAGAGCTGGCTTGACAGGTTAGTGTTGGACTCAAAGAAGCATCCATACGGTAGAGTAGCAATTTTACTTAAGAATCAGTGTTGATTCTGTACCGTATAATTAGGTGAATCACCTTTGCATTTTATGTGCTATGCATGTCACAGAACACACACCTCAATGACTGTTTCCTTTGGTGTCATAAAATGAAAGTTGTCCCAAGTATCTTAATTTTTAAAAGCAGTAATCTCACTTGAATGACTGCTGGTGAGAAAAATACACACTTCATGCCTAAGAATTTTAGGGGAAGGAAATTCTGAGTTTAACACTTCATTAGTCACCTTATACATCACAGACTTTTTTTTTTTTCTATATCAAGAAGGTTTCTCATAGCAGGTTTTAAAGCATAAAAAAAAATCAGGTGTCTGTGGTATACATGAAAGAAAAATGTAAATTACGGGAGAAGGAGAAGAAAAACAAACAGGATGGAAGCAACACTTCAATGACACAGTGATGATGATTATTAACACAGCGAGATGGTTCCAGTCATCTAACCATCTGCTCCACCAAGGCAGCATGACAAAGATGTCGAAGGGAAGAAAATACTTACAAATTAATACTTTGCTCAGTTTTTGTTAGTAGTGTTTTAACTTGTATGATCCTTGATCAAAGGAAATGAAATCCTCACAAATAAACCTTTTGTATAAGTGTGAAAAAAGGAGTTGTTCAAGGTCCCACAAAATCATATTTGGCAATACATATTATAATATACATGTGTGTGTGTGTGTGTGTGTGTGTGTGTGTGCAGCACATGTGCTGAAAATGCTTTTTTCTATAGTTCTAGAACTCTAAGTCATAACTCGAAGTATCTGTTTCTAGCAAGGGCTGGGTATGGTGTGATGGTGTATGACGGAAGAACAGGAGGGAGAGTGAGCAGACCCAAATTGCTCTGCTTGGTAGTATCAGTTCAGCTTGGAAGTCACAACCTTTGTGGGATCTCTTAGTGGCTATAACTCTGAATGCTGTTACAATGGAAATAATTAAAGTACGGTCAGCATTCAAGAGGTAGAAAGAGTTATCATCTACTTCCAATATACTCTAAGGAATTCCATCCTCCTCCATACCAGTATCAAGTTCTCCTACCAATCATTCAAACTGACTGGGAGGCAATAAACTCTTTCCTAAGTGCAGAATAAAATATATGTATTAGTGAGCTGTATTTTTTCTTTCTTCCTGTCTCTAGCCTCTCCAAAATCTTCCCAGATATATCTTTCATATTTACCTTATGTTTTGTTCTTTATCTCACAAGCATACATACACACACACACACACACACACACACACACACACACACACACGAGTCACTTTTGTGTTGGACATCTACTTCTGATCAGTTATGTTGCCATGGAAAATGTGGTTGTTATATGCAGTGTCAGTCTGATAAAACACATTTCCCTTCCATAGCAGGTATCTTTGCAAAGGCAGCTTTCTGGTTAGGCCAAGTATTTTTCAGAGAAATTTCTTGTTATATTAGATGGTATTTTAACAGAGAGATGCACAACTGGGCAATATTCAGGAACTGAGGAACTTTTCAGTAGTTAATCTTCTATGGGACATTTCTATCCTACTATTACCCTCAAGGCTCAAGGATCTCTGTAGAAGAAGAGATGGAAACATTGTAAGAGCCGACAAAGAAATTTCTAGACACAATGGGGTAAATGAACTGATACATATTATAAATGTGTTATCAAGTTATATTCTAACTCAAGCCAGACAAAATGCAAACTTGTAGAAGGGGAAGTAAATATAATGAACTTACCTTGCTTTCCTTATAAGCTGTTGCTGGGCATTATGAAAATCAGTTCTCTATCTCAGCTGTCTTACTAATCAATTATTTTCTTTCTTTTCTTTTTTCAATATATTTTTATTAGGTATTTTCCTCATTTACATTTCCAATGCTATCCCAAAAGTCCCCCAAACTCTCCCCCCCCCACTCCCCTACCCACCCACTCCCCCTTTTTGGCCCTGGCGTTCCCCTGTACTGGGGCATATAAAGTTTACAAGTCCAATGGGCCTCTCTTTGCAGTGATGGCCGACTAGGCCATCTTTTGATACATATGCAGCTAGAGACAAGAGCTCCGGGGTGCTGCTTAGTTCATATTGTTGTTCCACAAGGGATTACTTTCTTGCTTTTTCTAGGGTATGGTTTCCATCCTTGTATTGATTTTTTTTCTGTTATTATCCTTTGAAGAGCTGGATTCATGGAAAGATAATGTGTGAACTTGGTTTTGTCATGGAAAACTTTGGTTTCTCCATCTATGGTAATTGAGAGTTTGGCTGGGTATAGCAGCCTGGGCTGGCATTTGTGTTCTCGTAGTGTCTGTATAACATCTGTCCAGGATCTTCTGGCTTTCATAGTCTCTGGCGAAAAGTCTGGTGTAATTCTGATAGGCCTGCCTTTATATGTTATTTGACATTTTTCCCTTACTGCTTTTAATATTCTAACTTTATTTAGTGCATTTGTCGTTCTGATTATTACATGTTGGGAGGAATTTATTAATATATTTTTTCTTTTAGAAACAGTTATGGGTTCAATGGGTGCAATGTTATTAGAGAGAGCCTACATATTTTTAAATTGTCTCTTCAGATGCTTATATTTTCAGAAGCTTTAGATATGTATTCTAAGATATTAGCATTAGTACAGTAACTATGCACAATTCTATGTCATTTGACAACAGTGAGAATTCGTGTGATTGATACTGCAGTAGAAATATGAACTATTCCATCACAAAGATACTTATTGTTATTATCAGTTTTTAAATGCACCCATCACCATGATCACTCTCATCACCTTCTCTCTACAAAAGATGAAATGACTAATGTATTTTCTATTGCTAAAATTTTGTATCCTAAGATCACACGAATAAAAGTCTAAGGGATATAATTTTGGTGATGTATACTTTTATTGTTTAGCTAAAATAACATGTTGAAAAATGTGACCCTCAAATTTTATTTTTGGAGCACTCTCAAGGCATTTGGAAGTGAGATATTAGGGATGTGATTAGGATAAAATCAAACCATAATCGTAGTGTTGTGATCATGGGACTAACATCCTTGTGATAAGGTAGTTCAAAGGATTTGCATTTTGTCATTCTCGATATACATACACTTATGAGGACTTTGTGAGGACACAGTGGACATATGCCAACCATCAGTCAGAAAGACAGCTTCTCTCTACCTCAACAGACCTGACAATGCTGGCATTATTTTTGGACTTTCAGATTATGTAATCATAATACGATGAATTACATTATTCAAACTATTCAGTCTAAAATATTTATCTATGTCTAGGCAAACTTAGCCAGCTTCTGAGACCCATCAAAATGTTTTGTGTAAGTAGTTCATTCATTGCTATAAAGTAATATTCTTTCTTAATATAGTTTCTTGAATTACTAATACATTGTATAAATCTTTATTCATTTAAAGTTGGTGATTATTGGGTAGTGTTTTAGAAATTGTATGAATGTGTGTGAAAATGACTTTTCATATCTCTGGATATTCAGATTGAAATTGATGGATTGTAATATGAGACTTTATTAACTATTAAAAATAATATTGAAGTTATTTTTTGGTTAGTTATTTCTATATGATATTAAAGGTTTTTAGTATCGATTTCTTGCAGGAAAAGGAAAAATATAAGAAACATATTGTGATCCATTTTTCTTAGACATGAAAATCAGAATAGCTCAAGAACATTAATTTTATGCAAAATTTTCACAAGATATCAAAATCATTTTATTGTCCCTCTATTTTCAAATCTCTCTGAATAAAACATACCATTAAAATGGTAGAATCATCCCCGTATAAAACAGAACAAAAAAGAAACTTCATGCATTTACCTTTAATAAATATCTGGCCTAAATTTTAACATATAAAATTCTAGTTATTAGGTAGTTTAAACCCATAAAACAGTTGCTTCTCTAAGAAATGGTAACCACTGATTACTGGATACAAAGTAAAGGTGAAAGTAAAAAATAAAGTGCGTCAAAAAAATAGCTGAAACATGCCCACACTATCTCTAGAACTTCACAAAACAAACTGAACAATTGATTTACAAACAGACTCAGATTCAACAGCTGCCCTTTTAGGATAAGATGTTTCTGGGAACTCACCCAGAATGTATGATTTAGTAGAAGAAAGGGTAGAAAGCTTCATTTTTAACAACTCCCCAGGAGTAACTAATATAAGAGTCCAGAAAGTGCATTTTAGGATTACTCCGATGAGGACTCCAAATGGATTTCCAAAGAGTTCAATGTTTACCACACTCCCTGAATTGAATAAAGATTCATTACAGCTGTGATACAGTGCATAGCTGTCAAAGTTGTAAAGAAAAGTTGTTATGAATATGTATATTAATTATTTTATGTAATGTAGTTATTCTCAGTTTAAATTTGTAGTGTAAGAACTTTGGTGGAGAGAATGTTTTTGATAGTTATAAAAAAATAGAATATTTCAGTATATGATGCTTGAGTGACAAGAAATACAGTCAAATATCAGTATCATTAGGGGAATTGGAAAACACTAAGGAGAGTCCCAGAGTTATGGTCTTAAAGAAACTACAGGGTTTTAAATCTAAGCAAATTTTCATAATTATTTTGAATGTATATTTTACATTTCAGTGATTTAGCTATATTTATTTTTATACAACAGTATTTTATTTGCATGCATGCATGTGTGAGGATGTCAGATCCAAATGAAGTGGAGTTGTGAGTCACCATGTGAGTGCTGGGAATTAAACCCAGATCCAGTCTTCTGGAAGAGCAGCCAGTGCTCGTCACTGTTGTGTAAGGCTAGCCTAAGTGAAAGAAATGGAATCTTTAAAGGTAGACCCTATGGCTTATGGTTAAGTCAATTTATTTGCCTTTCCCTGAAACTCCTTTCTTTAAAAAATATTTTATCATGCATTACCTGAAGAAAAAGAAAAAAAAAACTATGGAATGCTTTGGATATCAGCCCTCTGTTGGATGTAGGTTTGGTGAAGATCTTTTCTCATTCTGTAGGCTACCATTTTGATTTGAGAGTGTCCTTTGTCTTTCAGAAGCTTTTCAGTGTCATGAGGTCTCAATTACGAATTGATGATCTTAGGGCCTGAGTTGTTGGTGTTCTGTTCAGGATTTTGTCCCCTGTGTGAATGTGTTCAAGGATACTCCCCACTTTCTCTTTTACCAGATTTAAGGGATCTGCCTTTACATTGAGGTCTTTGATCCACTTGGACTTGAGAGGTTTTTTTTTCAGGGTGATAAAGGTGAATGTATTTGCATTCTTCTACATGCAGATCTCCAGTTAAATGAGCACCATTTGCTAAAATGCTCTGTCTCTTACACAATGAAATATTGCTCAGCCATTAAAAATAAGTACATCATGAAACATGCAGGCAAATGCAGGTAAATTCTGAGTGAGGCTGCCAAGACCAAGAAAGAGAAACATAGTATGTTATGAAACTGACTTTTATTCTATTGCTGTAACTGTCATCTAGGAGGGTTGCTAGGGGATTATTTCTAAATAAGAACATCCTTTCTAGTGCTCTTTGCACTGTGGAAGGCTGTTACAACTCCTCTGTTCTGTCTCAAACTCCTCCACAATCTGACTGATCCAATCTGGCTTTTATCAGTTTCTCACTGAATTGTTCTTGTTGGCCTTAAATTAACTCTGGCTTTTTTTTATTATTATTATTGGATACTTTATTTATTTACATTTCAAATGTTATCCCCTCTTCTGGTTTCTAATCTTTTTGCTCCTTGTTATTCTCTGACTTCAATTGTTTCTGCTGATCTTCACTGAACTACATGAACTCATGAAGATACTCAACTCCACTGCACTGCCAAGACTCCTACCTGACTGACATAGCTTCTCACTTACTGACTGAACTGTCCGTGCTCCTTCACTTTCCCTGTGCTGTTCTTAAATAGCTTTTCTCCTGAGAGTTGGGTGTATCCTATCACTGACTCCTTCTGTCACATCTTTGCCTGCCCCTCAAGTAGACTTCATTGTTTAGAACTAAAGGTATACTAAAGGATCCTAGCCAGAGGTTCTATAGAGATTAAATGCATGTACTAGGGGTTTGTCTGCATTCCATCTGGTTCAAACAGACCTAAAACATCTTTGGATGTGATTAGACAACCTTGCTGGCAGTTACCACAGATCTTTTCTTTTGAAGATATACTACATTGTCCAAGTTATTTAGCTTTCTAAATTCACCCACACACACACACAAAAAAATGGTATTTACAATAGGACCAATTCCTATAGGCACATTGAGAATTTAGTATATGAGGAACCTGTGAGCAATTAAATTACAATTTGTAAATAATGAGTGATATTGCTTATTTTGAATCACCTCTGACCTCAACATTCCAGGGAGAATTTTAAGCTATCTCTTTAATACATATAACATTAAAATAACATTTAATTTTAAATGCCATTCCAATATTTGTCACCTTAATCTACTTCTCTTTCATAGTGCTGACATAAAGAAAGAGACTGACTAGATTGTTAAAAATATCCATAACGGTTTATCATCCTCCTCCTTATCCTACCACTCTAAGAAAATCCATCAGCCATGGACCAAGTGAAGCAAAGAAGAGAATCAAAACTGTTATAGATGGCAATGTGTTTGGATCTAATATCATGAATATAAATATATTTCCTCAATCATTCAAAAGTGTCAACAACCTCATTATAATGCAATATTTTCATGATAATCATCACAGTCATTTTTTAATAATTTGTCATTGAAGTCAATGTGTTATTGATAAATTCACACAGAGCAATTTTCAATCTATGTGTGTGTGCTGCCATTCAGCACTTTCAGCACCTAGAACACTGTAAACACATGCTCCATAAAGCAAAATAGTGCAGATAGATGTTTAAAGATGTGACTGCAGGATTACAGAGGCATATGCAAAGGGGCCGTGTCATCAGTGGTGACTGACTTGCGAAGGAATGATCTCCACAATACTTTTCCTTACACCACATATTGATCTTATAACTTCTGTGAGTTTGATGATCTGATGTTCCTTTCAAATTGCTGACTCAATAACTATAGCCCAATGTCCACTACATTCCAAACTGAGGATAGCTCTCTTTTAGAAGTAAGTTAGAGGCCTGAAAGTAGTTCAGTATCTGTTGATTAGGGGAATTCATCTCAACACTATCAGGACTATGCCAGCATGAAGTAGGAAGCTACAATACATCTGAAATACATATTAACCCTCACCAGTGTACCAAATAATAACTAGGAACTATGACTGAATAGTCTTTACCTATTTATATGTTCTTAGATAATATCCCATGGCTCCATAGGTATATCTTCTAGTAGAAGGTTCCTGAACAATGATAACTTGGGGATCTTTAACTACTTAATATATCACTTCTTTATACCCTTTGAACAACACAAGCCTGATATTGAATGTCTCTTTATTTTCTTATGGCTCACTAATATACCTACCAGGATTTATGGTTTTATTTATTTTTTTTTTTGGAAGTTCTTTTTTTAAAATTTTTATTAGATATTTTCTTTATTTACATTTCTTTTTTTCCATTTTTTATTAGGTATTTAGTTCATTTACATTTCCAATGCTATACCAAAAGTCCCCCATACCCACCCACCCCCACTCCCCTACCCACCCACTCCCCCTTTTTGGCCCTGGCGTTCCCCTGTACTGGGGCATATAAAGTTTGCAAGTCCAATGGGCCTCTCTTTCCAGTGATGGCCGACTAGGCCATCTTTTGATACATATGCAGCTAGAGTCAAGAGCTCCGGGGTACTGGTTAGTTCATAATGTTGTTCAACCTATAGGGTTGCAGATCCCTTTAGCTCCTTGGCTACTTTCTCTAGCTCCTCCATTGGGAGCCCTGTGATCCATCCATTAGCTGACTGTGAGCATCCACTTCTGTGTTTGCTGGGCCCCGGCATAGTCTCACAAGAGACAGCTACATCTGGGTCCTTTCAATAAAATCTTGCTAGTGTATGCAATGGTGTCAGCGTTTGGATGCTGATTATGGGGTGGATCCCTGGATATGGCAGTCTCTACATGGTCCATCCTTTCATCTCAGCTCCAAACTTTGTCTGTGTAACTCCTTCCATGGGTGTTTTGTTCCCAATTCTAAGGAGGGGCATAGTGATTTCTGATGGTAGAGTTATTTGGTATTTTTGGTTGAGAAACTATACATCTGCCACAGATGAAAAGTACAATCTAAATTGATATTCCAAAGAAATTATGTATTTGGTGAATATGAGTTAAATATATTATTCTAGTGAATATAATAACATTCATGGAAATTCCCAAGTTATATTTCAGAAATACTAACAGTGTGATTATATACCACAAGCATCATTATGCAATCTGTGTTGCCTCCTTGTCCAAGAGGTTTTATCCATATGTATAAACCTTATAAACCTGCTTTTGGTATCATGGGATATATTACAAGCTGGAGTCCTTATAGGATACCTAGTAAATGAATGATACGGTATCATTCAATCAGGTTTAATGTCCCCAAATACAGAGACCTATAAATTATGTATTGAAAATAGTCTTTTATGTTAGGAGTATCAAATATTTTTATTTATTCATTTAATTTTAGGACAAATGTCTCTACATGATAAAACTCTTGTTTACAGCGTGTTTAGCACTGTAAGTATATGGTTCACTGTGAAACTGTTTATTAGATACTTCATTCCTCCTTAGAACAAGGAACAAAATACCCATGAAAGGCGTTACAGTGACAAAGTTTGGAGCTAAGACGAAACATCCACAGACTATCCCACCTGGGGATCCATCCCATAATCAGCCACCAAACCCAGACACTATTGCAGGATGCCAGAAAGATTTTGCTGAAGGGACCCTGTTATCGCTATCTCATATGAGGCTATGCTAGTGCCTGGCAAATACAGAGGTGGATGCTCACAGTCATCTATAAGATGGAACACAGGGCCCCCAATGGAGAAGCTAGAGAAAGCACCTAAGGAGCTGAAGGGGTCTACAACCCTATAGGTTGAACAACAATATGAACTAACCAGTACCCCCCAGAGCTCGTATCTCTAGCTGCATATGTAGCAGAAGATGGCCTAGTCGGCCATCACTGAGGAGAGAGGCCCCTTGATATTGCAAACTTTATATGTCCTAATAAAGTGGAATGCAAGGGCCAAGAAGCAGGAGTGGGTGTGTAGGGGAGCAGGGCAGAGGAAGGGTATAGGGAAATTTCAGGATAGCATTTGAAATGTATATAAAAAAATCTAATAAAAAATAAATTAAAAAATGTTTAAATGGTACATTTTCTGTTTCTACCACTATTAAAGTATTTCCACAAATGACCAAGTATATGAAAATAAGATGTGGATGAATGCTTTAGGAAGCTAAAGTTAGTAATTATTTCTCATTATGACTCAAAAAGCTGAAAAGTACAAAATAAAAATAATTAGTTTAGATGACATTAAAATTTCCCATAAAAACAAACTGAACCACACATAAGAAATACCCAATTATCGAGAAAAAAAATAGAAATATTTGTATTATAATCTTGGATGAAAAGCTCATCATCTGATATAAAAATAGATGTTTATCTATAGGTTTGATGCTGTCTGTTTGTATACCAAGAACGGTAGGAAGACACCAAAGAATTCAATAGAAAGAAAAGGCAAAGGCATTAGTAAATAGCTACAATGAAAAACAATTAGATTACAACCAAATGAGCAATTGTAATCTTCAGTAAATGCCAAGTAAAGACAATTAAATTTTATAAGGTAAATGGATAAGATTTACCAATACTCGAAGACAAATATTCTTATGTTTTATTACGGAAGACCCCAAGAGGCATGCTCTCTAAGAAACCTGCCGTGATTGTGCAAAATTACATGATTAACTTTGATTCAGAAATTATATTGCTTAAATTGTTTCCTAAAGATTTATAATCTTGTGTATAAAATGTGTTTTTCATGAAATTGTTGAGTATTAAATTATTTGTAACAGAGCAATAATAAAAATAACTCCAATTATCACCCAGAAAGAATTGCTTGGACACAAATGGTATATTTGTATAATTTGATAGGTGGTATATTTGTATAATTTGATTTTTGCCATAATAAAATAAACAAAATATTATTTAAGCAAACAGAAAAATAGAAAAATATAACATGTGAATCATTGTGCTTACTGTGGAGCTAGAAGTAGATTTTATTGGTGTGGTTGGTATGATGTATGCATATGTGATTCACAACATTTGGGTATATAGAGAAGCTTAAAAGGCCACCATTTATAGCCAGATACCACCCCCAGTAGAGGGATAAAGAAACTAGTCCATCCACAAAATTCTCCATTCCAAATCTATTCTGTCTGCCAGAAATGCAAGCATGGGGGATAGAGCAGAGACTGAGTGAATGGCCTACTAATAACTGGCCCAACTTGAGACCCACCCAATGGGCAAACGCCAATTCCTAACACTAATAATGATAATCTGTTATGCTTGCAGACAGGAACATATTGTCCTCTGAGAGGCTCCATCCAGCAGATGACATGACAGATACAGACTCCCACAGATAAACAGTGGATAGAGCTTAGGGACTCTAATGGAAGAATAGGAGGAAAGACTGTGGCCCTGAAAGGAATAGAAACTCCACAAGAAGAGTAACAGAGACAACTATCCTGTTCCCTTGAGGCTCTCAGAATCTGAGGCAGCAACCAAATACATTACTTTGTATTTGGTTGGACCTAGGCCTCCCCAAACATATGGTGCAGATGTGCAGCATGGCTTTCATGAGGGTCCTGAACAACTGTAATTGGAGGCTATCCCAAAATTTGTTGCCTGTATGTGGGATATGTTCTACTAGATGTGCTGCTTTCTCTGGTCTCTGTGGGAGAGGAGGTACCTAGCCTTGCAGAGACTTGAAGTGCCAGGGTTGAGAGAATATCCAGGGGCTTAGAATACCTACTTGCTCAGAGGATAAGGTGAGGGTGAAGGGCAAGGATTGTTTGTGTGTGGGTGACCAGTAGGGAAGCAGTGAGCAAGATGCAAAGTGAATAAGTAAAAAATAAATAAAAATAAAAATAAAAATGAAGAGGTATGCATAAGAGAATCCTGATCATGATGTCTCATTCAGACTGTTTCATTGAACACAGCAGAATTCTATCCTGAAAGTTTTAAAACAGGAAGGAAGTAACAAAAATAATGTAAATAAAAATCTCAGTTAAAAAACATCTTTCGTAAACTTATTCGATTATCACTACATAAAAGATAGATAATAGGAGGGCTAGTGTGACTGCATGGAATGAAATATATGAATATTGCAGCTGAGAGAGTAAGGTGATACAACTCAGGCTCATCTGTGAAAGAGGAAATGACATAAGCCCAGGAACCCACAAAGCAGCCTTCCTGAATACACTCAAGAGAAAAATGCTGCCCACGGTGGACACAGTGAAACAGGGTGGGAGGAAAATGGATTTTATCAATGACCACTGAGATTCTTTTCAAATTCTAAGTTATACTGACGAGTGAACAATTTCATGCGTATCAAAAAATGTTCCACTATAACAAAAATATGAACTAACCAGTACCCCTGGAGCTGTGACTGTAGCTGCATATGTATCAGAAGATGGCCTAGTCGGCCATCAGTGGAAAGAGAGGCTCCTTGGTCTTGCAAACTTTATCTGCCTCAGTTCAGGGGAACTCCAGGGCCAAGAAGTGGGAGTGGGTGGGTAGAGGGGTTTCGGGGGGGGATTCTGGGGGATTTTTGGGATAGCATTGGAAATGTATGTGAGGAAAATACCTAATTAAAAAATAAACAAATAAAAATGTTCCACTATATGCTTCCTTAACTCTAACAACAAAAGTGAAGGAATGTAGTTGTTGTTCTATGTCATGATGCAAGAATGTAGCTATTTTCCTATATCAAGAATGTGAATAAATGCTGTCTTCTGCAGTAGTTGCTAGATTGCCTTTGTTTTCCTACTTTGTTTTTAAGGAAATGTACGTTAGTTTGTATCTAATGTACTTTCCAGAGTATTGCCATTATACAATGTTAAGTCATTGCCCTTTCAAGATTTGACAAAAAATCTCAGTTTGACAGAACGGTTAAGAACACGAGGAGCAGTCATAAACACTGTGTCTGAGATGAACCCAATCTGTTCTTCATCTTTATCAATACACTATTAGATGAATCTGCAACTAAATTAAAATTGTGAGTTTTGCCTGAGTAGCGTTAATCAATGTGACAAACTCAATTGTCCACTAAAGATAAAATTTTGATATCTTGTGTGTGCAAAGAAATAAACAAAAACATATGTACACATACACATGGTGAATATATTTGTACTTGACAAACTTCAGTTAGTAAAAAGTACCTTGCATATAATTGATTTTAATGTAAGTATTATAAATATTATTTATGAAAGCATTTAAATTTTGTTGTGTTTTATTTGGCTCATGCTTCCTTTCTGTGAATGCCAAACAATGAAAAACAGGGTATATACTTTTCATTTTCACCTACTAGAGTAATAAACTGAATAATGATTAAAGATCCATTATGATAACAAACATATTTATGCTTATTTTTTAATGTACATTGAATTACATGACTCCAGGATAGATTATTTAAAAGGATTTCTAGAATTTAATACAAATCTTGACCTAAAACATAAATTAAGAGTTAATTGCTTTCATTTGGTTAAAGTAACTCAATCTTTTTTATTTTTATTTTTTCTTTTGTTTTGGATTCTTCTTTCTTTTATGCATGTGTTGTATGTAAGAATCCAGACATTGCTTTTAAAATCTGACAACCCCCATCTGTAGATTTGTGAAGGCACTCATATTTCTCACACTGCCAAGCTTTTTCTAATTCCATTTTTCCCTCCAGTACAGACTAGGACAGCTGGCTGACAGCTCCAGAGAACCTCCTACTTTAATTAAATGCAAGATGATTCTCTCCAATGGTGCATGTTGCTGTGTTTAATATCAGCAAGTGACATTCATAATGACCTTTTATATTCAGTAACAAACAGTATTTCAGGAAGACTCAGCGCTACCTAGAGTAACAAGTAAAATGCCTCCCACATCACAATATAGTAATGATAAAAAGAACTAATATTGGCAGGTCAGTTTTGTCACAATAGCCAAGGCCAAATTTGTATTTAGAAGGTTATAAAATCAATTTTAAATTAAGTATCAGTAGGGATCCTCCTTAAATCATTTCTCTTATTATATACTATTACATCCTGTTGTATGCTACAATTTGTTTTAATCAATACACCTTCCAACTCTTTTTGTGTATGTGTAACTGAGCAAGTCAATATCTCCCTTTTTTGCCAGAATCTAAAGTATAGTATATCAACATTCTAATAATTCTAAAGTAAGACTCATTGATTTCTATTATAGGGTTTTCAAATAACTTGCTTCAGACCTACTGGCTAATGTTTAGTCCTTATATTATTTGGCCTAACAATTATGGTCTCTGGTAATAATTTTGTCTTCCAAACACATTGCTCTTTTTGTTTCCAAAATCATATCTTTGTGGGCCATCTATGTTTCTGGCCCTTATTCAATCTCTCTTACTAATGTATTAAGATTTCTAAAAATCGAGTTTTCCCATGCCTGACTCTTAAACTTTTCCTTCTATACAAATTCATCCAGTCTTAGGTCTTTAAACACCAACTACTTTTTATATTCCTACCTTTTATCACCCCTGGATTTTATAATCAAAGATTTAACTACCTACTTCGTATTTCCTATTTGATACACATAAAAAAATCTCATACTTAATAAAATAAAATTTCTCATACTTAATAAAATAAAATTTATTATCCTTGCCCCCTACCCAAAGCATAGGTTTCTTCTTTTAGCATTCTAAATTTTAATAGAAGATAAGTTCTGCAGTTTCCCATAATGTCATTGTTGCCCTGGTTTACTCCATCACCAAGTTCTCTTGCAGTCAATCTTCAAAATGACAACTGGAATTCAGCTCTTTTTTTGTAGATGATACAAACTACTCTCTACATTCTTCTGTCTGACAGAAAAATCAAGACTGTCATAGGACCCAGAACATTTACCTAAAGATTAAAGATCTATTTACCTGTGATTTCTCTGCCTTTCCTTCCAGTATGCTGGTAATCCTCTTCTTCACACTTCTCTCACACTTCTCTGAGTCAGCTTTGTTGTTGTTGTTTGTGGTGGTGGTGGTGGTGGGGTGGTAGGGATGGTGGTAGTTGTAGTGGTGATGATGGTTGTGGTATTGTATTTTGCTTGGCTTGTCATTTTGCTATTTTTCTATAATTTTACAGAAGATACTCTTATATTCTCTTTGCTATTTTTTAAGGTAAACTTAGGGATTTTTTTAAAACTGTAAGTAATAGACTGAAACAATATTTGTGACAAGGCAAATGCTATTGGAGATATATGTTATCTCCAAGAAAGATAGGAACAGGCTCAGGAGAACAGATAAAAGATCGTTCCATCCAAATCTAGTGTAGTGAGTCTGTGAGTATACTGTGTGTAGCTTACTTTGACAGTGACTTTGGATAATGAAAGTTTGAAAGATCTTGCACCCAAGTTAATAATGTTCCTTGAGGTTACTTAAAATCTCCTATTCAGGTTGTATCTCTTCTATTTACTTGGCCAGTTTACATCTAATCAGCCCTTAAGATAACTATATAACCATCTTATAACCATCTTTGTTATGATGGACTTCTTAGGTAATCAGGTTTTACAATTTAAACTAAACACATAACTTTAAACAAATATAGATGATTCTACTCCCAAAATAGAGAATTTGTACACACACGAACTCATACACAGACACACAGAGAGAGACAGAGAGAGATTTGATAATCATTTGTTGAAAATATCCAACGAGTTGAAAGCATGTTAAAAGAAATTATCCATCATAAATGTTGAGAACAGTATGTGGATACAGGTTGATAACATTTGATCATTAGTTAGAATTCTATTCTGTCTGTAAAATAGCTTCTTTCCTTGAAAAGCTTAAATTTTGCTATAGAAAGTTCATCCCTTTCCAATATTTTGGTTTCTGTGCCATTAATTAAATATAGAGCGTACCCTTTTATTGGGACAGACTGATAAGTAGAAACTTAGGAAACTTAAGTCTGAGATCTCCCCTTTTCTAAACTACTTGAATAAAAGTATTCACTTTTAATTCTTAAATGCAGTATCAAGGCACCTGTGATTACTTAGAGAAACATTCAAGGCCAGTTGTTCATAGGACCCTGTGTAACTAAAGGCACCTCTGCCACTGAAAAGCCTGTTCAAACTTGCTTAACAATTCATGAAGGTTTTAACTCTGGATTCCATTCCATGACAGCCATACAGCTCAGTTAGCTGTAAGCCTCTTCCCCCTGAAGTTATTAAAGCCGTTATAACCTGGGGTCAGGTTCTTGCAAAGGCTGTGACATTTGTGAGCTTCTGATGCTGAACCTTGCAATTTTTTGTTTACTCCCAAATCTTGCCAGTTTTCCTCCTCAATCTTGGAGGGAATATTTTGAAGTGGAAGAAACAAACACACAGCACTCTACCTCTTCTGATTTTTCTTACATTATTTCTGTTCCACATCACTCAATGTCCCCTGTGCCTTGGTTGAAATGAAATAATTTCTTCCATTAATATGTACATATTCAACTATTTTGCCACATCACCAGTAATGTATTCTCAGTCACTTGACTGGGTTGATTCTCAGCAATGAAAACTACTCATTATTTTTTAAAAAAATGTTTTTCTGAGACTTTGGAGGTGAGAAACTCTTAGGATTCTAAGGGAGGGACCTTAGATGAAATGCCCAACAGTGGGGAAAGGGAAATTATGGAGTTCACCTCCATTTCAAGTAGATAGACAGGGCTGCCATCCCACAGTCAAAAGCCCTGACCCAAAATGTTCCTTTGTAAAGAACTGCAGGGACAAAAATGGGGAAGAGAATGAGGGAAAGGCAGTCCAATGACAGGTTCAAATTGGGATCCAGCTCATGGGAGGGCACTAAGACCTGACACTATTACTGATGCTGTGGTGTGCTTACAGACAGGAGCCTAGCATGGCTGCCCTCTGGGAGGCCCAACAAGCAGCTCATCAAAACAGATGCAGATACTTACAGCCAACCAATGGACTGAAGTTGGGGGCATCAGTGGTTGAATTGGGGCAAAGCTGGAAAAAGTTGAGGAGGAGGGCAACCATATAAGAAGACCAGCAGCCTCAACTAACCTGAACCACTGAGATCTCTCAGACACTATCCCACCAACAAAGCAGCATTCACTAGCTATTACAAGGCCCTAGACACATATACATCAGAGGACTCCTGGTCTGGCCTCAATGAGAGAAGATACAATTAACCTTCAAGAGATTTGAGACCCCTGGGAGTGGAAAGGCCTGGCAGGGCAGGGTGGGGTGGGGGTGAGAACATCTTCTTGGACACGAAGTGGTGGAGGAGGGGGGAAGAAATGGAATGAGGAACTTTCAGAGGGTAGACCAGGAGATTATAATGATTGGAATGTAAAAAGATTAAAGGCAATAATAATAATAAAAAGATGATATAAAAGTTTTCCTCCATGATAGCATCAATAATTTATGGACATAAACTCAAATATTAAGAAGGCAAACTGAAAGATACACCATAATCTTTTAATAAATGAATGATAGTTATCTCCCCAAGGTACCTGTTGCTATCAGAGCCACAAGTCTTTGCTGTTGCTTACAATGTCAATAATTGAGTCCCTTCTTATAGACCTGGACTTAAAATCCATCAGAATTGAATGGTTGCTCTGACACTTAATGTTGGTTGTCAATTTGAATGGATCTGCATCAAGTAAGGACCATGATTCTGAGTATGACTACAAGAGTGAGTCAGTGTCTGACTAACTGAAAGATGAAACTCTTTAACAAAGTCAGTAGTAATTTTCATTGCTGGCACTGATATAACTATAAAGAAATGGGAAACAGTTTTCTTTGTGCCTTCTTACATTTTCTTCTTGTCAGTAAGCACAGGGGTCCTCTGCTCCCGCCCTTCCTGCCGATCCTTTACCAACATCAGACCACAGATTTTAATTTGTTTTGTTTTGTTTTGTTGTTTCTGCCTTCAAACATAGACTGAAGTGAAAGGCTCTCCAAAACTTCAGCAGACCTTTAGTAACGGGCCTTGTAAACTAGGCAGCTACTGAGTTCCCAGCTTTTCCAGATAGGTATTCTTGGAACACTCAGATTAACTCATATTGTTAATATGCCTAGGGAAAAATAGTATGAGGTATAAAAACCTTGGGAATGTTCTGTTCTGTTCTGTTCTGTTCTGTTCTGTTCTGTTCTGTTCTGTTCTGTTCTGTTCTGTTCTGTTTTGTTTTGTTTTGTTTTGTTTTTCACTTCCCAGGAAGCAATCTGAGATGCTTAGAGGAAGCCACTGACAGTGGCTCATTGATCAATGATGACTCAGACTTAGGAAGGACAAGTCTGAAAATGAGTCAGCTCCTGGGACACACAGCTGGAGGAGATAACAAGGATAGAACTGAGCTGGTCTCCAAAGTTCTTCAAGGTCTCAGCAAATATAGAGAAACTAACATAACAACCAATCAAAATTATACTAATGTCACCACTTTGCCCCCTATCAATCACACTAGACGCTACTTCACCCTTCTGGAAAATTCCCCTATTCCTGCATAAAAAGGGGCCTGTGAACCCTTCAAGCCACCACTGTTTTGGTGAATGGTTGAGCTGACCCCTGCATGCTGATAGTTTCTACAGAAAAAACACTGTTTGCCTTTGCATACATTGTAAGTCTGGGAATCTTCCTTCTGGGATTCTTAGACCTTAACAATAGAACATTTTGATAAAATCACTTGCATCTCTCAGTCTATCAGATTGTTGAAACAATGAACCCCAAAGAAATGGAGCTTTATCAGGAGCCTCATGCTAGAGGAAGAAAAAGGCACATGGGAGAAGAACTTGTTTTTCCAAAACAAAGTTCACAAATTTTTGACAATGCATCAGACACTTTTCAGGACGAGACTGATGCCCAGCACATACTGGGTAAATGATGTTTGCACAATATCTTGACTGGGGCATTGCTTAGTGCTTATCCTTTGCCCTCTCTTTATATTGCAATCTTACTTCAGAAATTCAAAGGCAGACTTGGCACATTTTCAGAATGTCTTTGAACGTCTTCTAAATTTGGCCACGTTAGTATATCTCTGTCTTCATTGTGTCTATTTTTAACCTTTTAATTGCTTTATTAAGGATAGGTAACCAGGTCTCACTTGGGGAACAGGTTATGACATCTGAACTCAGAAAGAAGATTATATCATGTAAGTTAATCTAATACATATCCTTTTAGTTCACATTCATTTTATCACCTTTCTCTAGAGATCCCTCACTAACGTAGTCGTACCTATAGGAATGCTACTCCAGCTACCTATCCATAATCCACAATGATTACATAAGAAATGCATGCTTCTTCCTTATCCTGTGCTGTTGCTTCAGGCCACTGTGCATCTCCTCCCATCCCAAGATCTCAGTAATGTTCATAAGTAAGGTTTCTCCAGACTCAGGCCTAAAAGCTGCAGAACTTTCCTGTGCTACACCTGTCTATGGAGCTGCCTCCATCAGCTTCCATCTCTTGCTATTCTCTGGTCCAGCACCATGGCTTTTCCCTTTCCATAAGCCACCCAAGGGTGTTTAAATGATCAAAAACAAGGCAAAAACATCTTCACCTCTAATCTACTTTCATGCAGAGATGAAATGTCTTGGTCCTTAGCTTCCCACCCTTAGAATGAAATAACTTAATTTTTTATCTGTACTGTTTTGTTGGTAAGTGCATTGTCTAATATATTCTATGGAAAGGTGAGTGAATACATATTAACCCTCAAATTGCACCGAGATGTAACCAAAATGAGTGACTCTACCTCGCCTAGATTACAGAAATAGTGACTTCATTGTGGTTACTCAAATAAGAATGGATAGTTACTGACAGAGGTATGACTACCTCAATGGCAGCTAAGGTGTTGCAATCTGCATCCTAGAAGAAGAATGGCATACCTCCAAGTTGTAGCCAGAAAGCTTCCTGCAAAATCTACAGATGGTTCAACCAGTTGGGTAGTCTATTATCCCAGAAAACATTTAATGCTTTTACATCTTTGCAAATCTTCGAAATGTCTGAGATTCCTGAGTTTTGTACATTTCATTTATTTTCTGAGATCTGTGCACCTCTTGTCCTTTAGAAGGGAATGTTTCAATTAGGAAAATATGACGACACAACACAAAGTCCCCAGCAAGCATGAGTACCTTGTAAGATATAAATATATTATGTGTTAGAAAATATACTTTTGCCCTTCCCCCAGCCTTGAGGAGGCTAAGTAGACCATAATTGTTTGCTACATTTGGACCTTAAGGAATCAGATGGAATAAATTTCCTACAGGGGTAGACTGCCCATGGAGCTTTGTTTGCAACTCAATCCAGCCGAAGCAAAGGATGGGTCTGTGGGATTTCCCTATATAAATTCAGTGCTGACAATTAGACTTTGGGACTTGATCAGAAACTTTTGTTTGGCGTCATCCCTTGTGTGCCTGCCTGCCTTTTTTTATTCCCAGCCTCCCTTTCAGGTACCCAGTTCTCTGTGGCTGCAGGACAGCTACAAATCTTTGAAAACAAATTTCTCTTTTAGAAATTTCAGGCTGGGCATGGTGGCCTGCGCCTTTAATCCCAGCACTCAAGAGGCAGAGGCGGGCAGATCTCTAAGTTTGAGGCCAGCCTGGGCTACAGAGTGAGTTCCGGGACAGCCAGTGCTACACAGATAAACCCTGTATTGAAACCAAAAAAAAAAAAAGAAGAAGAAGAGGAAGAAGAAAGAAGTAGAAGAAGAAGAAGAAGAAGAAGAAGAAGAAGAAGAAGAAGAAAAGAAATGTTAAGTAAATATAGTTCTATGGTTCATATTAAATGCAAGTAAGCTTTAGGAGAAATTCATTTGACTAGAAGTATATACAATATAGAGTGAAGGGATACATTAGAGGATGACTGAGGAATGAAATTAAACTACTGGAAAAATTTCCTCAATTTTTCTCATATGCAACTATTTTATGGAACTGGCAAAAAATTCCTAGTGCATCTACAGCATTTTCAATTCTGTGTTAATCTTATCTTATGTGAATTTCTTTATGCATAATTTAAAAACATTGATTAATAAGCAACCATTCTCATGAGAGCTGGAGTGAGAAGGAACCTTAAGGTGTCACAGAGAAAAGTCATCTCTGTGAATGCCTGATAAGTAAACAGCATGCTTTTCATTTCCTCGCAAGTAATGCCAATCCAAAAGTTTAGTTCTTGCTGCTGATTCTTAACTGATCATTGCAAAACTAATTAGATGGAAGTACATTCAGTAAAATTAGTACATATGCTCTTCAATGTAGATATCAATGTTACAATTTTGCAAGTTAACTGAAATATCAAGACAGTTCTCTGGAGGTGCGGAGAATAAACTAGACATCTGGAGCAGGTGATGAAATATAGGAAATATTTTTTAAAGTAGTTAATTTCCAATGTCTATAACTTTGAAGAATCAGTGCTTACCCTGCCTTGCATTATTATGTGTATTTGAATAAAACCAAAAGGATTATTTGAAATTTATTTATGTAGAGGAGAAAGGGCCACAATAAATAGAGCATACTTCCACTGCCTGCAGAATTGACAGTTATACTGATGGACTATGGTTAACACTGGTTCTTTTGTGTTCTTCTACCACTCCGTGGCATTTGTGAAACGATTATGTCTTATTCTAAAATGAATGTATGTCTATTTTATGGGGTTTAATATAAAATAAACCTAAAAGTGGCATCATGGGGTCACATAGAAAGCCTAATGTCAGTATTCTCTTTCTTCAGGTTTCAAGAAATGCACACAATAGTTCAAACCAGATAAGATTACAGTGCATTTCACTATACAGTAAGAAAATATAAATTAAGGCATATCACCTTTTCTACCTGCTAAGTCCAAATTAAGCATGTTATGCAGTTGTGTTTGCCAAGGTATTGCCAAATATTTTTATATGATATGAAACAAAGAGCAAAGCTGGACCCTATGAGGTTGTAAGAAAGATATATGAAATAAAAGCTATCAGAGTTTGGGAAGAAAACTTAAGCCATGTTGAAAATACTCTAAAAATGAATATTTAATGAACATTTATGCAGAAAATATTAGAGTGTTCTATTTTTCACACTGAAAATACTTATGCATACCTTTCTATCACAATGTGATTCATGTACAATATAAATTAAAATACAAATTATGGAAAGTACCAATGATGGATCACATATAGTATATTTTATTTTCAAAGTTTTATACCATAATTAGAAGCTGTTATGTAAAACATATACACCTAATGCTGATGAAGACATTGTAAAATGAAAAAAATTTAGTGTTTCTCAAATATTAAGTTAAAAAATGTAACTATGTTAAGATTAATTAGTTTTACCTCTATTACAGATAATTTATTCTTTATTATTAAAGAATTGATATTAAGGTAAATTATGATCTAGAAGAATTCAAACCTCAAAAATGATTACATATTTATTCTAATAAAACTTGTACATAGGTTTGTGAGTTTATTTATTCAGTTCAGTCCCTCTGGTATATATGTTCATTCAATGCTTGGATCATACTGAGATATAACTATAGCCTTGTAGAAAGGTTTCAAGCCAAGAAATATCTCACTTCCTAATATATTCAATGTTTTGAATATTTTAAAAGAAAATTATGTAAGTTTATGCCATATTGTGTGGTTGTTTTCATAATTTCGAAAAGGGCATTGGGTGCCCAGGATTAAATTAGACATGGCTATTCACTGCACAGTGTGACTTCTAGGAAGGGTCCTTGGAAGAGCAACAATCATTTTAAACCCCTGGGTGATTTCTGTAGGGCCTCCAATATAGATTTTTGTTATCCAGTTTTCTGGATTTCTTTAATTTGAGATCTGGGTTTTTTTTCTGTTTTTGAAAGCAAACATGATTTTTGAATTTTCATAAAGATTAATTTAATGTGTAGATCAATTTGTGTAGAAATAGCAACTTAACATTTGTGAGTCTTCCAATTCATAAATACAAAACAATTTTAATTTAATTAAAAGTTTTCTTTACTGTATGTTCCAAGATGGTTTGAAAATTTCTTTGTTTAAGACCTAACTGCCATTTGTAAAGCTTATTGCTGTAAAGTCTGTAAGTTTATATGAGCTTTTCTCATATTGACTTAAAGGGTCTTGTTTACTTGGTGTTTTTTTACCCCCTCTGGCTCTTAATTTTTCCACCTCCTTTTTTGCAGGGCTCTGTGAGCCTTGCTTGGTGGTAAGATTTGATGTGACATTACACTTAGGGTTGAGTATTCCAAGATTGTCAGAAGCCATATAGGAAAGGCTATGGCAAGCACATGACTTTCCTGGAGTTGGCTCACCACTTTGCATGACTAAAATGGGTGCACTGTGAGATGCAGGGAACTCTTGAGTCTTCATCTCAGCTTCTTGCTGCTGTTAGGCCTTTCCTGCCACTATTACAGACCATAATAATTCTGGGCATTAGCCCATCCTATTGGGAAGATTTACAGAATCAATACGAAGGTAAACATTCATGTAGTAATGATGCAGAGACAAATTGATGATTTCATAATTCCAGATCATGATTTTGTAGAACTTCTAAATAGATACAAGTCATCTCAAGCCCCATATAGAATAAAAGCTACAAATAGAACTCTGTAAACCTTCATGTGTTACAGGCTAATTGCACTAGGAAAATAAAAAAAGGTTTGGAAAAAAATTTGTGATCATGGAAAACATTCCTTCTAGGTTAGGAATCAGACTACTATATGGTAACTAAAGATCATAAACTGGAAATGGACAATTTATTGTAGGTGCAATGACAG
The DNA here is from genome assembly GCF_000001635.26 of Mus musculus. Taxonomy (NCBI): domain Eukaryota; kingdom Metazoa; phylum Chordata; class Mammalia; order Rodentia; family Muridae; genus Mus; species Mus musculus. Next base: position 54,269,500 of record NC_000082.6, read on the forward strand.
AAATTAAATGGTCAACTAGAAGCAGTGAAAGGAGGATGAGATAGGGGTGGAAACAGAAAAGGAAATAACTTTGAAATGTAAATAAATAAAACATCCAATAAAAAAATAAAAGGAAAAAAGCCAGGTACACAGAGACACACTTATAGTGGATAAAGCAATATCCAATTGGATCAAGTGGTATAAGGCTATACCACTGATTTATTGTTGTTTTTAGTTTTTATACCTTCTCAGGATGATTGATCCCAAGATGGAAGACATGGAGATAAATGATTATTGCTTTCTTTGCTGTGTTTTCACCTTGCTCACATCTCAGTTCATAGTTTTTGAACTCCATTCTTTACATTTTATACAAACATATGCATCCTTGTTATCATTTTTTAAGCATATAATTTTACAGGGATGGATGAGACAGTTTTCCTTGAGCTTCAGGTGAGATTCTACAATTAGATTTTGAGTAACACTGTAGCAGCAAAGAAAATGGTATCACTTAACGCTTAGCTAAATTTAACCTTGTGAGATGGACAAGAGCCTTTGGGCAACAAAAGCAGAAGAACAGAATTTGGATCTAGGCTTTCCCTGAAATACCCACATGCTGCAAGTCATTGCTCTGTCTTACTGCTGTTAAAGGATATGAGGAACCTTAAGAGGTAAGGACTAGCAGAAAGTGCAGGGTCACAAAGGTTGTATCTGTAAAGATTTAACAATTTATCTTTGTTCTCTCTTTTGTGTCCTGATTATGCTCTGCTTCAGCATCTATCCTGAAACATGGACTGAGCACAGGAACACAAGCAATAGAGTCTGTTCTCCATGGGATGAAGGCCTGTATTGGTTATTTGATTATCTTAAGTAGTTGCTACAGTAACATAGAGAGTTAATGAGAAGAGTCCCAAGCTTCATAAAGGGCTTCATAAAAGTCTCTCACTGACCTCTTATTTCTGGGCAACTGATGAAAGTTCAATAAGTGTTCATCCCCAACTCAGAAATGTAGATTTGAAATGTCTAATTGAAATCACATCCTATTATATTTTTGACTTTTTAAGACTCAATATTTATCTTCTTGTTGTTTTTTCTCTTGTCTGGATAAAACTCTAAATCAAGACATTTATGCTATTTGTGAGATTTTCCTTTGTCATGCACTGCATTTCTTGAAAAATATAATGAAAAGTTTAAGTCACAAATAATTTTGGTATGTTCATACAAATTTATAAGAAAAGTCATCCTCAAAATTCATTTCAATTGTAAGTCTTATGGGTTTCTCCATTTCTATTAACAATACAAAAGTTAGAAGCCCATGGTTACCACATTCTAGATCAGGGTCTATGATGTACTTGATTTTAAATTATTTTATGCACTTGTAAAATCTTAACTTCCCATTAAAACAGCTAACTAGCCAAGGAATCCTAACTTCATGAAGAAGTGAGCTTTAATATTTTCGCTTCATGAGCATGATGCTGGTATTAGCTAATTTCTGGTAAAACCCCACTTTTTGTAGAGTTCCAAGGCAGCTCACGGAATCACAGGGCAAAGGACAGTAAAGGTATATGCCTCCATTTCTCTGTGTGGCTTCTGTACATCTTATGATAAAACCACTAGGATTCAACCATTATGTATTCAAACATGACCTTAACAATTCTTGAGATCCCACATCTATATAAAATATTAGTTAACTTCCCTGACTGTTCAAATTCTGAGTAAATATTGTATATACAACATAGCATTTTAATGTCTGTTCCTAATTTCCCCAGACCTATAGTTTAGAAAAAATTTTCTGCCTAAAATGGTTTAATAAATATTTCAGTCTAGAAGAATCATATACACTTTCTGTTACATATTTTCACTATGATACATTCTGCAATATTTTCAAAATTAAGAAGATTCTAACTTACAGATCATATAAAAACAGCTATGAATATTATGGCAATATATAATTTACCAGCTCCTAATACTGGAAATATTATTATTAATATTTTCAATGTCTAACAGAAAGGTCTTGATTTATTTGTCCTCTTTGGGAGTAATCTAATTTTTAATTTGAAACTTGACACTAAATGATCTCATGAAGTCTTTCTGATTCCTAAATTATCAAAAGTCTGTTCTTTAGGATTAAAGATTTTCTTCATCGCCTTACATTCTAAAAGTCAGTTCTTCCTATGATAGCTCAGATTTCATATAAGAAGTCAACAGCCATTAGCATGTTAATCCAGGTAATAAAAAAGGCAGAAGACACTGCAAAGCATGAAAAAATTGCCAGTTTTACAACATATGTGAAAAGAAAGAACTAGGGGCAATCTGTTCCCAATAGTTGTGCAAAAGAGAAAACAGAGAAGTGATAGGGGAGAAGCTGTTCAGATGGAAGCTGGAATTCATGAATACTGAGTTTAAAAGCACAGTATCCCACAGGCAAAAGATGCCATCTTGTTACCAGGAACAGACCCATACTTGTATCCCTGCCATGCTGACCTCTTGCTTCAGAGCAGCTGGGTAGTGTACTCTCTGTGTGAAAACATTGACAGATTTCATGGCACAGGTGTTGAGGCAGTCCATCAATTAGTGGCCTGATCACTAAAAAGCTAAGAGATGCATCTCCTGTGTCACATGCCAGAAACAAAAAATTGCACGAAAGTCATCATACTTATCTTACTTTATCAGTCTACACTATACAGTAGCTAACTAGCTATCAGGATAGATGAAAGGCACACTAGATAGAGGAAAACTTTATATATATATATATATATATATATATATATATATATATATATATATATATATATATTACTGATAGATGGATGATTGATAAATGTATCTATAGATAACAGGTGGATGAAAAGATAAATTGGTGATAGAAGAATGATTGATAAATGGATGATAGATAACAGTTACTACTTACCTAGATGAATGAATAGATTAATATGTAGATGATAGATAGATGATAGACAATGTAAAGACAAACATAGATGAAGATGATAGATGATAGAGGGATAGATAGATGATAGATGAATAGACGAATATGTAGATGATAGATAGATGATAAATATAAAGACAAATATAGATGAAGATGATATATGACAGATAGATGGATAGATAGATAGATGATATATAGATAGGTAGGTAGATAGGTAGATAGATAGATAGATAGATAGATAGATAGATAGAGATAAATAATGGATAACAGATTATAGATAAATACATGCATGCATACATACATACATATATTCTAGGTAGAGGGGAACATGGAGAGCAAATAAATAGTTGATAGTTGGATAGATTATAGATAGATGAAACATAGATACACATAGTCATTTCTTAAGTGATGTATAGATCAATACAGATAAATGTGCTTTAAATACAATATATCAACAGAAATGACTTCAGAGAGATTTTTGTCACTATTTGACTTGACAGCAATTTAAAGTTGTTTAGAAATATTATTTGTGGAAAAATTATTTTCAGTAATTCAGGATATCCCAGTCACTTAAAAAAATTGTTTCTTTTTAATCAAACATTATGATGAAAACCTCTACAGCTCAAACTTTCTATAAAATCTTTCAATCCAGCTTACCTGACAGTATCCTGGGGATCTCTCATCACCAACTCTTCCAATCCAGCTTACCTGACAGTATCCTTGGGCTCTCTCATCACCCAATGCATTATCAGATGCTTTACAATATTTATCTGCCTCATACTTCAATGTTTTAAGTTTTAATGTTATACTGCTTCAAATTCCAATAAATATGTTTTCTACCTTATAAAATAATAATTCCCTAGACTTTGTAATAAGCATTGCAGAAGTTTTTAAATTTGTAATAAATAAACTTTTACCAAAAATATCCATCACATGTCTAGTAATTTATGTAAAACCATTCAGAAATGAATAGTGACTGATACTTGATATCTTATTATTAAGAGTAAATGCTTTATAATGTTTATAAGTTTTCCAATAAACTTTCTTTCTGGAATATGGCTGAGGCTTACATATGTAACATGTTATCCTCTCATTTTCTGTCATTAATCACAGAAAATATAAGGTAAGACTGAAGAACACAGGAAACATACTTACATGGTGGGAAATGCCAGATACCTAGATACACTCACAGTGAAAAAAAAAATCATGCTCTTTACTTGTGCCTAAAGTATAATAATATAAACAGTGTCCTGTCCTGGTAAGTCAAGATGCACTTGGGAAGGGGAAATGTACGTTGAGTGATGATTCTTTTATTATCATTATTATTATTATTATTATTATTATTATTATTATTATTATATATTTTATTTATTTAAATTTCAAATACTATCCCCTTTCCTGTTTTCCTCTCTGAAAACCCCCTATGCCCTCCCCTCCCCCGACTCACCAACCCACCCACTCCCACTTTCTGACCCTGCCATTCCCCTACACTGGGGCTTAGAGCCTTCACAGGACCAAGGGCCTCTCCTCCCATTGATGACCAACTAGGCCATTCTCTGCTACATATGCAGCTAGAGCCATGAGTCCCACCATGTGTATTCTTTGGAATAGTGATTCTTGATTCCTGAGTGATGCTAGTGGGCTCAGCATAGCTGTAAATGGTTCCACTTCTGGATGGTAGTATTAAATCATGTGGAAAAGCTGGCTGTGTATGCACCATGAGAAACCAAGCCCATGGGCTTGATTCCTACATGTCCTCTGCTTCAGTTCTTACCTTCAGTTTCCCACTTGAGTTTCTGCTCCAAGTTCCTACAATGACCAAGTGTGGCCTGAAAATAAAAGATAAACTATATCTTTTTCTCTTCAACTTATTTTGGGTCATGGCTATTATTATAGCAACAGAAAACTAACTTGAACACTGCTTCATCTTTTGTTTACATTCCTGTCTTACATTTCATTATTTCTATGTTTGTGTATACTGATTTTAGATTACTTAAAAACTATGATCATAATTAATTGTTTTGATTAATCAAAGAAATTTATATTACCAAATGTTCACCTTATTTTTTCAGTTAAAAATATCTCTTTATTTCTTTCCTAAGAGGAGAAAATAGTGAGACCTGGGAATGTCACCATTTGTTACCACTTAACAGTCACCTTCTGGCTTCTGGCTGTCTCTTTTTAAACTATACCCCATTTCTACTTGCCAAAACTGCAGAAGAAGAAATGGTACTTTTTGTAGTTTTTAGAAACAAGGAATTATTTCTCCTTTTAATGTGATGTTGAGGTTTGAATCAAGGGCCTTACATAGGCTAAAAAGGTCTCAAGCACTAAGCAGAAACTCCATACTACTTGTAATTCCTCATTTAGCCCTTTGTATCTGACAATGTAATATTTAAAAAATATTTTTTACAAAATGATGATTTAACCTCTCTGTCTATCTGTTTCTCCCTCCCCTGCTTTCTCTGTTTCTGTCGTCTCTTTCTATGTATGTATGTATGTATGTATGTATGTATGTATGTATGTATGTATGTAGATATGTAGATATTCAGCTACACATGAATATGCATACATGTGATTACACAGGAACTTTGCATGCCTTTCCTAACATTCTATCTACCTTCTTTAGGAGGCATAGTTGCCTTCCAGCCTGGAACTGAGCAAATGGGCTAGGCTACCTAGATCCTAAGTCCTAGTAACCTCCCTGCCTTTCTATTTTTGTCTTACAAATAAAAGGATTATAAGTACATGTGGTGGTTTGAATATGTTGACCTAGGAAGTGGCAGTATTAGGATGTGTGGCCTTGTTGTTGTAGGTATGGCCTTGTTGGAGGAATTTTATCAAAATAGGTGTGGGGATGTAAGACCCTCATCCTAGCTGTCTGGAAGTCAGTCTTCTCACGTTTGCCTTTGGACCCAGATGTAGAACTCCCAAATCCCCAGTTCTGGAAGCTGCCATGCTCCAACCTTCATGATAATGGAATGAAACTCTGAAACTGTATGTCAAACACAATTAAATGTTGTCCTTATAAGGTTTTCCTTGATCATGGTGTTTCTTCACAACAGTAAAACCTTAAATTAGGCAGTACTTGAAGATATGCTTGGACACTTTTTTTGACATGGGAATCCTGGGATCAAAAAAATTACAAGACAAGCAACTTACTGAGAGGGTTATCTTCCAAATTCTAAGTTTTAGCACCAACTCTGTTGTGACAAATTTGAGATAAATCATTATTCCCTTAAATTTTTATATTCTCAGTAAAAGTATTCCATGTAGATTGGGTCAATGACAGCAAGAATGTGAAAATAATTTTCAAAATTAAAATATATTTCTTTAATGTTCATCACGTTGAATCTTTACATGTTAAAATTTTTGCGAGTGGTCAGGCCACATTTTTTAGGAAGTAAAAATCTTAAAATATGCAAGAAAGAAGGTTAAGACAGTTTTTGCCCAATTTTCTCAAATGGCACAATGAAAAAGGAAAATATGAATTTTAACTGTAAATCAAAGCCAGATCTTAGACACACACACACACACACACACACACACACACACACACACAATGAGGGTCCCTACAACCAAGAAAAAACGCTCAAAGTTAATTATCTCACACCAAAACCAAAATAAAAACAAACACACGTATACAAACACTACCAATATCAAAGTAACAGAAACTACCAATCATTGATCATTAATATCTCTCAACATCAAAGGACTCAATTCCCCAATAAAAAGACATAGGCTAACAAAATTGGTGCTAAAACAGAATTAGGACTTTGCTGCAAATAAGAAACACACCTCAGAAACAAAGATGGACACTAAGTCAAAGGAAAGGGTTGGTAAAGGTTTTCCAAGCAAATGGCCCCAAGAAACAAGCTGGACTAACCATTCTAATATCTAATAAAATAGACTTTCAACCCAAATTCATTAAAGGAGATATGCAAAGACACTTCATACTGATCAAAGAGAAAAACTCCACCAAAAAGATTTCTCAATTCTGAATTTCTATTTCCCAAATGAAAGAACATAGACATTTGTATAAGAAACACTACTAAAGCTTATGTCACACATCAAACCATGCACACTAATAGTTGGAGACTTCAACACTCCACTCTCACTAATGCAGAGGTCATTACACAGAAACTAAAAGGAAAATAAAGATACTCACAGACAAAATGATCCTAACATACAACTACAGAACTATTCACCCACACAAAAGAATATACCATCTTCTCAGCACCTCACCAAATCCTCTCCAAAACTGATCATATACATGGTCACAAATCAAACCTCAACAGGTGCAAGAATATGAAAATAACTCCTTGGATCTCATTAGACCATGATGTTTTAAAACTGACTTTAAATAACAACATAACAACAGAAAGCCTACAATCTCAGGAAAGCTGAACAACTCTATATGGGATGACAACTGGGCCAATGAAGAAATAAAGAAATCAAAAACTTTCTAGAATTCAATGAAAGTAAATGCACAACATTCTCCAACCGATGTGGCACAATGAAGGCAGGGCAAAGAGGAACGTTTATAGCATTAAGTGCCTTCATAAAGAAATAGGAGAAATTTCATACTTGCGACATAAAAGCATATCTGAAAGCCCCAGAACAAAAACAAGCAAACACATCCAAGATAAGTAGATAACAGGAAATAACCAAGCTCAGGGCTGAAAACAATCAAATAGAAACAAAGAGATCAGTATAAAGAGTCAAAGAAAACAATAGCTGATTTTTTTTTTCAGAAAGTCAAAAAGAAAGACAAAACCTTTGACAAACTAAAAAGTCAGAGGAACAGAGAAATGGAAGTTTCTTGAATATTTCATGTGGCAAACTCACCTGGTGTTTTGCTGAGGCAAGACTAGTGGGAAGATACAAGTTATTCGAAGACACATTCAATAGACACTGACTGTGTACTTGCATAGCTAGCCTTGCAGTGCTTCTTTAAACTTGTGTCTTCCTCTTTAGTGATCTTCAATAAGACAAAAAGGCCACCAACAGATTGGGAAAGGATCTTTACCTAGCCTAAATCAGATAGGGGACTAATATCCAACATATATACATAACTCAAGAAGGTGGACTTCAGAAAATCAAATAACCCCATTAAAAAAATGGGGCTCAGAGCTAAACAAAGAATTCTCACCTGAGGAATACTGAATGGATGAGAAGCACCTGAAAAAATGTTCAACATCCTTCATCATCAGGGAAATGCAAATCAAAACAACCCTGAGATTCCACCTCACACCAGTCAGAATGGCTGTGATCAAAAACTCAGGTGACAGCAGATGCTGGCGAGGATGTGGAGAAAGAGGAACACTCCTGCATTGTTGGTGAGATTGCAAGCTTGTACAACCACTCTGGAAATCAGTCTGGAGATTCCTCAGAAAATTGGACATAGTACTACGGGAGGATCCCGCAATACCTCTCGTGGGCATATATCCAGAAGATGTTCCAACTGGTAAGAAGGACACATGCTCCACTATGTTCATAGCAGCCTTATTTATAATAGCCAAAAGCTGGAAAGAAGCCAGATGCCCCTCAACAGAGGAATGGATACAGAAAATGTGTTACATTTACATAATGGAGTACTACTCAGCTATTAAAAAGAATGAAATTATGAAATTCCTAGCAAATGGATGGACTTGGAGGGCATCATCCTGAGTGAGGTAACCCAATCACAAAAGAACTCACACAATATGTACTCATTGATAAGTGGATTTTAGCCCAGAAACTTAGATGCCAAGATATATGGTACAATTTGCTAAACACATGAAACTCAAGAAGAATGAAGACCAAAGTGTGGACACTTTGCCCCTTCTTAGAATTGAGAACAAAACACCCATGGGAGGAGTTGCAGAGACACAGTTTGGAGCTCAGATGAAAGGATGGACCATATAGAGACTGCCATATCCGGGGATCCATCCCATAATCAGCCTCCAATGGTAACACCATTGCATACACTAGCAAGATTTTTCTGAAAGGACCCAGATATAGCTGTTTCTTGTGAGACTATGCTGGGGTCTAGCAAACACAGAAGTGGATGCTCATAGTCAGCTATTGGATGGATCACAGGGCCCCCAATGGAGAAGCTAGAGAAAGTACCCAAGGAGCTGGGGGGATCTGCAACCCTATAGGTGGAATAACAATATGAAGTAATCAGTACTCCCAGAGCGTGAGTCTCTAGCTGCTTATGTATCAGAAGATGACCTAGTAGGCCATCAGTGGAAAGAGAGGCCCATTGGTTGTGCAAACTTTATCTGCCTCAATACAGGGGAACGCCAGGGCCAAGAAGTGGGAGTAGGTGGGTGGGGGAGTGGGGGGAAGTGGGGGGGACTTTTGGGATATGTAAATGTATTTTGGAAATGTAAATGAAATAAATACCTAATTAAAAAAAATGTATCTCAGTAAAAAAAAAAAAAAACTGGCTATTTTAACAGTATAATTTATGGGTTGCTTATGTATACTACCATATTATCCACCTCTAGAAATATTTTGATTTCTTCCTTTCTATATTTTCTGTATTATTTTTCTAGCTAGAACTTCAAGGACCATATTGAATCGCTAGCAAGAGAGTAGACAGCCCTCTCTTGTCCCTGATTTTAGTTTAATTGTTTTAATTTTCTCTCCACTTAGCTTGATGGTGGCTATTGGCTTGCTGTATATTGCTTTTATTATTTTCAGGAATGTACCTTGAATCCCTAATCTCTTCAAGACTTATAACAGGAAGTGTATAAGATTTTATCAACAACTTTCAACATCTAATGAAGTGATCATGTGTTTGCTTTTTATTTTTTTCTTTTGCTTTGTTTATATGGCAAATTACATTGATGGATTGTCGTTTATTGAACTATTCATACATCCTTGGGATGGAGCCTACTTGACCTTGACACATGAGGATTTTCCTTGTGTTCTTGGATTCAGTTTGGATTTTGTTGATTATGTTTGCATCAATGTATATAAGGGAAATTTGAAATTATTTGCTGAGTCTTTGTGTGGTTTAGTTATCAGGCTGACTGTGGCCTCATAAAATGAGTTTGGCTGTGTTACTTCTGTTTATATTTTGTGGAATAGTTTCTTGAATACATTGAGGAATTAGTACTTTTTTGAATGCCTGCTAGAATTCTGTGCCAAACCACAAGGTCTTGGTTTTTTTCTGGTTGGGAGATTTTAATGACTGCTTCTATTTCCTTAGGCATTATAGGAGTGTTTAGATAATTTACCTGATCTTGACTTAACTTTGGTAAAGGGGTGTCTGTCTAGAAAATCATCCATTTTGTTTAGGTTTTCCAATTTTTGTGGAGTACAGAGTTTTGTAGTAATACCTAATACTTTTTAAAAATTTCCTCAGTATCTATTATAATGTATCATTTTTCATTTTTGACTTTGTTAATAAGGATAGTGTCTTATAAGCTTATATTTTTTAAAACCTACTTTTAATAAGTGTTCTCGAATTCTTTATTCTTGCTTCTAGCTCGCCATGTAAATGTAGTAAAGAAAAGATGCTAAATAGGAAGAGTGAATGTGAACCTGATTAGAAGTAGTTCCTTCCAAAAGTGGTCTACATATGCAATTCCCATCAAAATTCCAACACACTGCTTTTACAAATCGTGAAAGAGCATTTCTCAGCTTCATATGGAAAAAAAAAAAACAAAATCCAGGATAGCTAAAACAGTACTTGGCAAGAAAATAATTTCTAGATGTATCACCATCAAGATGTACTAAACAGAAATACAAATAAATACTCCATGGTATTGCTTTAGAAACAGACCAGTTGATCACTGGAATAGAATTTAAGACTCAGGAAAAAAAAAACATACACACACACACACACTCACACACACAAACACACACACACATACACACAAGTATGGATACTTGATATTTGACAAAGAATTCAAAACCATACAATGGAAAAAATAAAGCATGTTCCAAAAATTGGTGCTGGTCAAACTAGATGATTGCAGGTAGAAGAATGGAAATAGATCCATATTTATCACCCTGCACAAAACTTGAATCCAATTGGATTAAAGACTTCTACATAAAACCTGATGCATTGAATCTTATACAGGAGAAAGTGGGAAATAAACTTGAGCACCTTGGTACAGGAGAAAATTTCTTGAAGAGAACACCAATGGCTCAGGCTCTCAGGTCAGCAATTTATAAACGGAACCTCATGAACCTGGATAGCTTCTGTAAGGCAAAAGACAATGTCAATAGAAAAAATAAAACAAAACAAAACAAAAGCCTACCAATTGGTAAGAGATCATCACTAACTCTAATATCCACAATATATAAAGAACTTAAGAAGTTAAAAACCAACAAACCAATAAACCAATATAAAATGTGATGCATGGTCTCTAAGACTATTAGTAACACTCTGTTCTGCTTGCAGACAGGAGCATGTTGCCCTGAGAGGGCCAAACCTGCACCTGACTCAGACATATACAAACACCCACAGCCAAACACTGAATGGTGCTTGGGGACTCTTGTGGAAGAATAGGAGGAAGGATTGTAGGCTCTGATGGATCAGGGAATCCACAGAAACTAATCGAGACCTAGAGAGTCAACTAATCTGGACCCTTGGGGCTCTCAGAATGGATAAGATCAAAAACTCAAGTGAGAACACATGATGGTGAGGATGTGGAACAAGTAGAATACTTGCTGCATTGCTAGTTCGAGTGCAAACTTGTACAACCACTCTGGAAATCAATCTGATACTTCCTCAGAAAATTAGAAATAGTTCTATTTGAAGAACCAGCTATTCTGCTCCTGGACATATACCAAAAATATGCTCTACCATAACATAAGATCACATGCTTCACAATGTTCATAGCAGCTTTATTCTATTTTCTTTTTACGTTTTTATTGGACATATAATTTATTTACATTTTAAATGTTATCCACTGTACACATTCTCCCCCAAGAACCTCCCTATCCCATCTCCCCTCCTCCTGCTTCTATGAGGGTGTACCATTCCAAACTACCCACTCTTGCCTCCCTGCCCACTCATTCTCCTATGCTGGGACATCAAGCCTTCACAGGACCAATGGACTCTCCTCAAATTGATGGCCAACTTGGCCACCCTCTGTTACATATGCACCTAGAAACACAAGTCCCACCTTGTGTTTTCTTTGATTTGTGATTTAGTCCCATGGAGCTTTGGGGATGCTTGTTAGTTCATATTGTGGCTCCTCCTATAGGGCTGCAGACCCCTTCAGCACCTTGGGTACTTTCTCTAACTCCTTCATTGGGGACCCTGCGCTCCATCCAATAGACGCCTGTGAGCATCCACTTCTGTATTTGCCAGGCACTGGCATAGCCTCACAGGAGACAGCTATATCAGGGTCCTGTCAGGAAGGTCTTGTTGGCAACTGCAATAATGTCTGAGTTCAGTGGTTGTTTATGGGATGGGTCCTAGAGTTGGGCAGTCTCTGGATGGTCCTTCCTTTAGTGTCAACTCTGAACTTTGTCTCTGTAATTCTTTCCATGGATATTTTGTTCCCCCTTTTAAGAAGGATCAAAGTATCCACACTTTGGTCTTCCTTTTTCTTGAGTTTCATGTGTTTTGCAAATTGTATCTTAGGTATTCTGAGTTTCTGAGCTAATATCCACTTCTCAGTGAGTGCATATCATGTGTGCTCTTTTGTGATTGGGTTACCTCACTCAGGATGATATCCTCCAGATCCATCCATTTGTCTAAGAATTTCATAAATTCATTGTTTTTAATATCTGAGTAGTACTCCATTGTGTAAATGTACCACATTTTCTGTATCCATTCCTCTGTTGAAGGACATCTGGGTTCTTTCCAGCTTCTGGCCATTATAAATAAGGCTGCTATGAACATAGTGGAGCATGTATCCTTATTACAAGTTGGAACATCTTCTGGATATATGCCCAGGAGTGGTATTGCTGAATCTTCCAGTAGTTCTATGAAAAGACAGCATTTTCAGCAGTTTATGCTGGTCCAACTGGAGGTCAGCATGTTGAAGAATATAAATTGATCCATTCTTATCTGCTTGTACAAAGCTCAAGTCCAAGTGGATCAAGGACCTCCACATTAAACTAGGTACACTGAATCTAATAGAAGAGAAAGTGGTGAAAAGCCTCAAATACTTCTGCACAGGGGAAAAGTTCCAACAGAACAGAACACCAATGGCTTATGCTCTCAGATCAAGAATTGACAAATGGGTCCTCATACAATTGCAAAGCTTCTCTAAGGCAAAGGACACTGTCAATAGGACCAAATAGCAACCAACAGATTTGGAAAAGATCTTTACCAATTTTACATCTGATAAATGGCTAATATCCAATATATTAAAAATCATTAAGAAATTAGACTCCAGACAATCAAATAATCCTAATTTGCAAATTGGGTACATAGATAAGCAGCTTTATTCATAAGACATAAAAACTGAAGACCACCCTGATGTTCCTCAACAGTAGAATCTATGCAGGAAATGTGGTAATTTACACAATGTAAGAGTACTCAGCTATTAAAAACAAGGACATCATGCATTTTGAAGGCAAATGGATAGAACTAGAAAATAGTATCTTGATTGATAAAACCCAGACAAAAAATGACCTGCATGGTAGGTACTCATTGATAAGTGCATATTAGACTCAAGGTATAGAATATCCATGCTATAGTATACAGACACATGGAAGCTAAATAATTAGGAATGCCCATGTGAGGGTGCTTGGACTCCACTTAGAAAGGGAAAGAAAATAATTATAAGAGGCAGATGGAAGGAGAGAACTGGTTGACAGTACTTGTGAGAAGACAAAAGAGGGTTTCAGAATTAGGTGTGGGGAGAGAAAAGAGAGAGGGCCTGGAGAAGGATGTAAATCTGCATCTAGGAATTATGATTATCAGGAATTGGGACACTTACTAATGAATGCTAGAGACCTGGGATCAGGGATGCTCCCTGGAGTCTATAGGGGTGACTTTAGCTGATACTCATGACAGTGGGGATATGGAGCCTGAAGAGGCCACCTCCTGTAGCCAGGCAAGACCCTTAGTGGGATAAAGACACCAACCCACCCACAAAACTTTCAACCTCAAACTTGTCCTGTCTACAAGAAATTCAGGGTCTAAGTGGAGCAGAAACTGAGGGGATGATCAACTAATAACTGGCCCAAATTGAGACCCATCCCATGGGCAAATACCATTTCTTGGCTTTATTAATGATACTCTTATTTTCTTGCATACAGGGGCCTAGCATAACTGTCCTCTAAAAGGCTCCACCTACCAGTTGGCTGTAAGAGATGCAGAAAGCCACAGCCAAATATTGGAAAGAGGAAGGTGACTCTAATTGAAGAGTTGGAGGAAAGATTGTGGGCCCTAGAGGAGATAGGAACTCCATAGGAAGACCAACAGAGTTAATTATTCTGGAACCTTGGGCTCTTTCAAAGATGGAACGATCCAACCAAAGAACATACACTATAAGAGCTGGACCTAGATCTGTCCCCTAACCCTCCCTCCTGCACATATGTAGCAAGTATGTAGGTTGGTCTTTATGTGGGTTCCACAACAACTAGAATACAGAATGCGGGGCTGTCTGTAAAGCTATTGCCTATCTGTGGAATCCCTCCAAATGGGCTGCCTTGTCTATCCTCAGTGGGAGATGATGTGCAGAGACTGGATGTACTAAGTTGGGCGAATACTCAGGAGTGCCTCTACCCTCTCAGATAGGAAGGTGAGAGGTTGGGGGAGGGACTATATGAAGGTGGGACTGGAGCAGGGACAGTGGTCAGAAAGTAAAGTGAATATATAAATTAATTTATGGAAAAATATTCTAAAATCTAAACAAACGAAATAAATAAAAGGATCCCATCACTCTTCGAAGGTCTCATATGTAAAAACCTCAATTATCTGAATGATAATTGTAAATATGAGTACCAGGTTAGATTTTTCTCTTAGCAATAAAATAATCCACAAAAAATACTATAAGCAGATGGCTCTATAATTCTACAAAAAGCAATTATCTCTTTTTCTAAGCTAAAGTATATTCAAAGGGGCAAATAAACACAGGCAGGAAAAAAGATTAAAGCAAATTCTAAAACCTGAAATTGGGGTTAGAAAATTAAATACTAAAATACAATGTAAAAGAATTGAGTGAAGCATAGCCATCTATTATAGGGCTCAAATTCTGGGTTCTCCTATATACTCTGAGAATGCTGTCTATATACAGACAGTAACTAAAGGAAATCTATACATATACGTCTTTGTTAAAATACCTAAACCACATTCTCAGTATATAACCAGGAAAACATGTAATACTTCTAAGTACTTAACCCTCCATTAATAATAGAGTTAACTAAATTGTGAGTTAACAAGCATGCATAGACCCACATTTGACTTTGCAAAACAGCCAGTTGGCACGAAATCCTTTTAGTAGAAAAAGAGACACATTTATAGGAATGTTCAGTGAGCAAACACATGAAGTAAATATGAACAGGAGCAGATTAGAGGAATAGTGATGCAAGATAGATCAGTTTTATAACAGCTCAAGAATAATCTCATTTGGGATGTGACAATTACATGCTTTCTATCTAAGCCCTATTTTAAAAAGGAGTTCTGGTTAGAAAGATCACTTTTTCCGACCTAGCATTTTCTCCCCATGATCATACCTTTTAATCACTTCATTCCATAAAGCCTTTAGTAGATGAAATAGACAGGCATAACTAGCCCTTCAGTCAGTGTCTCTTTGTAAAGCAAGCTGATGCAGTAAATCTCTCAGAAGACAAATTTGTCAGTTGTAACTGACACGGGCTGTGAGCTCCGTTCTCGGTGATTTTAAAAAGAACACAAAGAGCTTCGGGAAACGTTAAATTTGAAAGCTACCGATGTGGGAATGCATTCTAAAGAATCAGGTCATAGAGGCAAAAACTCAATTATAATTCCCAAAATTGGGATGGCAAAAATCTCAACTGACCCAAATTTCTTGGCTCCTACCGGTAGCTGCATTTTCTATCTGAAATGAGTTGAAACTGGAAAAGTATTGGCAGCCTAACACCTGCTCCCTCGTTTCCCCTTGGGTGGCTGAAGTAATTACCCACCCCTTACCTGCACCAGCTTAGGATCTGTGAAATGTTGGTCATGTACAGTCAATCATCTCTGTGTTCTAGGATGCCAAATGATCATCTGCTAGTCAGAGTACAACGCTGCTGGCACACAGTCCTATTAGCGCTTCCATTCTTCAGTCTGGGCATGGCCATATTCGTATTGGTCAATTTGCATTCGTTTTCTGCAGTATAAACCCCATGGGAGGGAGTATAGTTTATCTGAACTATACTTTCTGTAAGTCAGTTTCAAAACAAGCCTTACAAGTGATTACCTTTTAGAAATGTCTTCAATTAAGCCTTAGTGAAGAGTCAGAATTTCTAGAGAACAGACCCTGAGCGCAGAGCAGCCTTCCTTTATAAGGACAGCATACTGCCAACTCTGTGGAACATTTATCAGATTAACCGTGGCAGACATTAATTTATAGTCTAGACCTCAGCCATGAATCTGTCCTACCTGGGCAAAATCATGATCAAGAGGAGCAGCCAAATGGTAACATTACTGTTTATCACCATGAGCAAAATTTCAAAATAGAAAATTATTGAAACTTTTTTAGTAATCTGAATACCTATTTTCCAAACTCTTCCATAGTAAAATAAAGTCATTATTTCATAAAAGGGAAATGGGCTAGCTTATGGAAACAACCAAAGAAGACCCTTCTTTTCCCTACAGCTAAAGAAGACACAAATCGAGTTCAAGAGAAGAATCTGCAACTTTGCAAAGATAAGAGAATAAGGTAAATGTTGGCAATTATAGGGTAGAAATGCAAAGGGCTCACATCAGGTTTTCAGAAACTGTTTCTGAGGAAGGTATAGAAATTGAACCCAAGTATAGAAATCACATCATGGTCAACAGAACTCTACTGGATTTAAATATTTGAGAGCTGCATAGATTATGCACGCTTTTACTAGAGAAACACTCAGTGGGCATCAGGTGTTCAGGAGTTTTCAGCTGAAAAACAAAACTGTTGTTGGAATATAAGCATTAAACAAAATATGTATTAAAGAGCATACAGAATTATTATTAATTTACAATCAAGTTTCCTCCAGACAAATCTATTGTCATGTTTACTTAAGGGGAGTGGTGAACTGAAGATGTGAAGGCAAAAATCTGTCCATTGTAGGCAGTACATCAATACAGTACCAACCAAACAGTAATTAATCATGAACTTATAATTTAACCTAGTAAATAATACTAATAATGCCTGTAGCAAAAATTCACATAAGAAGAAAAACACAGGGTGAGAATCAAATGTCATAGAACTAGGCTTTTAACACATAATCATTAAAATAGGCCCTGAGTCTTTAATGTACCCATTTTCCTTTTGAAATGGACAAGTATAGAATGCTTTATTAAAGAATAATTTAAAATATGCTGCTGCTGTGTTATTTGAGAAAAAAGAATAGCTAAAGTCTCAGACAAGTGTGATATCTTAAAGTTTCATTTCTTAATTAATAGATGAAGTACAAAATTGATTTACTAGACATTCTGTAAGTAATAATTGATTATTATAGTTGTAATATTTGGAGTCATTTCTTATGATATGCTGTAAAATACAAGTACCTAAATAAACTCTAAAATATTTAATTATATTTAGTTAGGGTATGAATGTACTTCAGTTGGATCACAGTAATAAATAAATAATCTTGAAGTATTGAAATAAAATATTTTAAAAATCCAAAGCTGAAATAAAAATAAAAATGCATATGTATATTTGAATTGTGATTAAATAAATTAGTTTGATTATTTTGGGTCTATCTGGCTAAACATGATTTGAAATAAAATATAAAGATAAAGGTTATATACATTATAAAATGCGTTCAATGTACTTTGAATGATGGTGTTAGATAAATTAACTATAGATGTTCTTACAAATAATTTAATATTTTCATTTAATTATGCTTATCAAATGTGTGACATATGAGTACTGTCAGATACTGGAATTATACATATTTTAAAAATTGTTAGGGTGTTTTAATTTTTCAGTTGAGAAGAGTCGTTGAACAGCTTTAGGCCGTAACAGTATTTTTGTGCATTTACTGTTTTAAAGTGTCATATGGCTTAAGTAGGAAATGTGAGTTTGGATATTTTGTGTGAGC
The DNA here is from genome assembly GCF_000001635.26 of Mus musculus. Classification (NCBI taxonomy): domain Eukaryota; kingdom Metazoa; phylum Chordata; class Mammalia; order Rodentia; family Muridae; genus Mus; species Mus musculus. Next base: position 54,287,573 of record NC_000082.6, read on the forward strand.
TAAACCAAAATAATCCAGGTCAGCTAAAACATTCTGAATAAAATGCATGTGGAAGCTAATAGAGATTAAAATAAGTACGTAATGAAACAAAAATGAACTGCTGTGCAAGAAAGGGTGCAAATCTTTTTCTTCATTAATATTTGTTTTCATTGATTGATAGTTTTCAGGTACAAACTTTCATCAGAAATTATCTTCATTGTTTTAATTACTGAGTTCTCAAGGACCAATATGACTAGGTTCTGAGTGAATATGTGGCTTGCTAACATTAGATTAGGAGTCAGTCACCTGAACAATGGGGAACAGTCTGGGACTGAATCAGCTCTCTAATTTGCATTATCCTCTGGGCTGTCAGCATCAGGGGACCCGAAGTGTCACCTTAACATTCTTCCCTACAACAGATATATAGAGTCATAAAATTTTTAAGTAAGCTTGAAATGTGCTTTGTTAGAATTGTTATTCAATGTTAAAGGTTAATTTTTGGCCCATTTTTATTTATTTATTTAATGTTCAGGTGTGTGTGTGTGTGTGGGTGTGTGTGTGTGTGTGTATTCATGCAAGGGCATTCATTTGGAAGTCAGAGGCCAATTTAGAGGTAACAGTTTTCTCACTGATAAAATATTAATTATTTTATATAAACTAAGCAAATGTTAGAAAAGAAAAAAATTACTTAGAATGGTCTCACGTGCACAAATAATACTATAACAGCAATATATATTTTACCGGCATTTGCAGATAAGAATGCTAACATTCAACAAGCTGTTTTATTTGTTCATTATTTTGTTGGAATATTATTTATATGTTATTAAAATTTCCATTTTCTGCCTGTGATATATTACTTCTATACCTACTTATGACAGATGAGAATACTCATACAAAATAATTTAATGAGGAGCTATATGTCTTCTTTCCCAAATGGCTATGATAACCATATAAAAGTTCAATTAAAATGTAGAAACTTTATACATTTTACATGATTAATACATGATTAATTTTTATTTGTGATTTTTTTGTATTTGCAAATTTTGTTTTTTTCTTTTTATAATAAACTTTTTTAAATAAAAAGAATATGCCCAAACAAACTTCTTATCTTAATTTTACTTAACAAGTCCAAACCATAAGTCAATTACAATAAGAAGAATAAGCAATACAGTATGTAAAGCTATGAAATTCAATAGAAATAAATAAACATGGCTAAACCTGTGAAAAACCAGATTTTTAGAACTCCAGAATTGCAAAAGTATTTCAGAAATCTATAAAAGTTGTTTTCAAGATTAAAGCAAAAGTGACAGAATGTAGCCAGGACAGTGTGATGGTGATCACTTATCTGGATCATTCTCATAGCTCCATGATTTAGTATGTAAGATGAACTTATTTTTAATAATGCTGGATTTTAATCTTACCTGAGTGATATCCTTCTAAGATAAGCAAGAGCAGGCACAGATCGGTAAAGGGATATAAAGAAGAGTCAGAGACTGAGTTCTACACTTGTAGACCCAGGAGACCTCAATGACTTCACAAAACCAACAGAAACAAAAAAAGCATGAAAAGACTCTCCTCCAGATGTTTGAGAGAACTCTTGCAGTGACAAAGCATCATCCTGTAATATTATCACTCAGAATTCTCTGGCCATTTGGTAGAAGGATCTCAGGGAAACTAAAACAAGACAGAACAGACAGGATTTGAAGGCAAGAAAGAATATGTATCAAACAAATTAGGTAATCCAATAACTACAAGGCTCCATATTAAGATTTGCAGTGAAAGCAGAGGTCTAAAGGTGCTACAAAGTAGCCAGTGCAACCTCAGGTATAAATGCTACCATCAGAATCAAATTCCTAGGTATTGGTGGATTTTGTGTTCTTTCAAATGATCATATTGTTGTGCTACTCCACTTTACATTCTAGTGTTTTAAAAAATCAGAAAATAAAAAAGCAAACATTTACCCTGGCTCACATCAAACAAAACAGAGTCACATGAACAACCCACGCGTGTGACTATGAACTTCAGGTTTTGTTTCCCACACAGTGTCCACAAGTCCTGGTGTCGTGAAAAGAGCTTGCTGCTTTTCCTCCTGAGGTGGCATCAGTTCTTACTGGATGCATAACTTATCTCAAGCCTGTTGCTAGATGCTTTTAGATTCGTTCCTCGATTGCTTTCTTGATCTCATTCTCCCCTTAGCTTATCTTTTTCACACTCCAGAATATATTTCGTTTCCCTGTCTTGAGGCTTGAAGATGTGGCCAGAAACTGAGAATTTTTTTTTGTTGTTGCCATGTTTTCACTTCTAGAACCATAGCAAAATCAGATTCTTTCACTTTTAAATAATTACAGCTATGAAATATGTTACATTGACAAAAAATAAACACAATAATAAAATAAGCAGGAAAATACTTGTGAACTATTTTCTGATTTGTATCTCTCTATATATTTTAGAAATTTCAGTTCAAGAGTAATAACATGCCTGATATAATTAGAACATGGGCAAAGTGCCTGAATATACACATCTGCCAAATAGAATATGATATAAGTCACTGGAAAGATATACACAATACAAATCACCAATACATTTATAATGAAATACTATTTAGTAGTCAACTACTTGACTGTAAACAACTTCAATGTAAAAAACGTGGACATTACTAATTGGTTTGGATATAGAGAATAGTAATGTATCAGTATTGCTTATGATCATGTAACCTTTCTTAAAAACATAGAATGTACTAAATACCAATACATTCTTTTTTTTTATTACGTATTTTCTTCAATTACATTTCCAATGCTATCCCAAAAGTCCCCCCCTCCACTCCCCTACCCACCCATTCCCATTTTTTGGCCCTGGCATTCCCCTGTACTGGGGCATATAATGTTTGCCTGACCAATGGGCCTTTCTTTCCAGTGATGGCCGACTAGGTCATCTTTTGATACATATGCAGAGTCAAGAGCTCTGGGGTACTGGTTAGTTCATAATGTTGTTCCTCTGATAGGGTTGCAGATCTCTTTAGCTCCTTGGATACTTTCTCTAGCTCCTCCATTGGGGGGTGATCCATCCAGTAGTTGACTGTGAGCATCCACTTCTGTGTTTGCTAGGCCCGGGCCTAGTCTCACAAGGGACAGCTATATCACCGTCCTTGCAACAAAGGCTTGCTAGTGTATGCAATGGTGTCATCGCTTGGAGGCTAATTATGGGATGGATCCCTGGATATGGCAGTCTCTAGATGGACCATCCTTTTGTCTCAGCTCCAAACTTTGTCTCTGTAACTCCTACCAATACATTCTTTACTTCAGCAAGTGAGACTTCCCCATGATGTCTTATTGTATCTCAATTAAATGATATACAAAGACTCAATAAATATTTCAACTTAATTTAAAATAACTGAGCTGAAAAGATGACTTAGTTTGCAATGTGATTTTTCTTAAAACACTTGTAAAAACTTGGATGTGTTTGCAAACACCTGAGTTACCAAGGTAACAGAGAGTAGAAGACTCCTGGTTAGCCAAGATCTTATTATTTGATTATTAGGTTTTAATGAATCAGTATACTACTCTTTTCCAATTCTGTTGGTTTCTGTTTAAATGATCTTTATATACCTTATGGTATTATAACATAAAATGTATAACTCAAGGACTGAACAATAATGGAAACTATTCAGTATGGGTGCTAATAATGTCAATGGTATTATCTGTCACAATGTACCATTTCTGAGTGATGTGTCAATTGTGACTAGAAGATGCTAATACAGAAGGCACATATAAGAACACTATACATTATATTTTTTCCCTAAAACCTTAAACTTCTTTTAAGAGTAAAGATACATTTTATTTGAGCATAAATATAGTCCTTACATCAAAGGACTACACATTCATAAAAACCACCACTTAGAACCTAATCTTTATATAATTTCAAAGATATTAATTGATGCTAATTTTTGCATAATCTTTTTAATCTATAAAATGTTTTGTATTCTGTCGTATGTAAGTGTTTAAACCTTATCTTATAAAGAAAAAATGAACCTCAAGCATTTTCTAATTCACAATACTCTTAAAATTAAGGATGGACAGAGGTTTACCCATGAGATAAAAGAATTTGTACATATACATATGATTATAAAATGTCGTTTAGTAAGTATATTATTATTTATTAAACATAATACAGGATTTTAAAAAGGGGTCTTCTACTGTTTAACTATCTAGACAATAATTTATATATTTCATTGGTTATCAAGAAAGAATTTCTAAGTACAGAAAAACTGAGAAAATAAAGTTGTACATGTGTTAAAGTATTAATCTTGTCTTAAATTTCAGTAAAGATTTCTGGAACACTCTCAAAACTCCTCCAGAATACTGCTACTGAGCGCCATAAATGTCATAAATCAATTTCTCTGCAATTAGGTCAATTTCCTGCTGTCATTCCAATCTTTAATCTAAGAATAGATAGAAACTTCTGACAGATAAATATAAAATAAACTCACTTTTGAAAAGATCAAGATGGTTAATATTGTGAACATCTATTTATATTCTATTTACATAACTCAGAAGATTATGATTCATATTAGTCTTTTGCAACTATTTCAAAAGCAGAGTGGTGGTTTTTTTATCAGAAATCTTAACAATTAAATATATTCAGCTCTATTTCAAATTGATAACTGACTCAGACTCTTTGGGCTTCTCAGGCATCTTTTAGTCTCCTGTTCTCCATAACAGGGTGAGTCAATTATATACCCAAGATGATGAAATCAGATTAAATACTCCACAATGCAAAATATGCAAGACAGGATTATAACTACGATCTTCCTCCCATAAAGAAATATCATGCTCTGCCTTCTCTTTCTTTTCTGAATTGGTTTGGTTAGTGTGGTGTTCAAGGACCCTAGCAATGAGGTCCATATCCGGTTATGTGTAGATTCCCACTGAAACAAATATAAGCAGATTTATTCATTAAAGTAAAGCTGTTCAATAATTCTTACTATTTTGAATCATCAATTTGAAGCATTTTACCATTTTTAAGGTAGAGTAAAAGGGAAATTGAAGATAGATTCTTCCTTATATTGAAGAATAGAGTTCTGGTTCTCTTGGCATGAACAAAACTCTCTGTTTCCAGTAGACTTCCTATGTCTTCTGGGCCAGAATAGTGAGATTTTTCTCATTTTAAAACCAATTATAGCAAAGAGAAATGTCATTTGTTCAAATGATTATTCATTCTTTTGGTATTTACCCTTCCTAGATCACTTGGTTTGGGTCTTTTATTTTAAAATGTCATGATTTTATGATTAAAAGAAAGGTGTTTCAGGGATTGGAGGACAAGATTAATGTTCAGTGAGGTACAGGAAATAGTAATGCCAACCTAGCATTCCAGTTCCTAGATAATTCTTGCCTCTCCAAAACAATGGCAAGTTGTAAGATTTAAATTAGTAATTAAAAATAGTATAAAAAGTCTAAACACGTTAAATTTTAGTAAATCTTAGTGTGTAACACCACTAACAAGTAATCAAAATCTCTTAAAATAGATTATTTATTTATTCAAATAAAATTGTGTGAGGTAAAGGAAAACATAATTGTTGTGAAATAAAAGAAACAAAAGGGGTTTTGTTTGCTTTTTGGTTGTATTTTTTTCCAATAAACCCAAGAGGTTATAACATTACAGGGCTCTCTCATCTAGTTTTCCTAGTTCCAAATCCTTAGATGTATGTATATAACATAAAGTGAATCCAGACATGAGGAAAGTATAAAAGAGTCATGGTAGGAGCAATCTGGATAGGGGATTAGTGTAATTCAGATGATATAAAGGAAGAAATGGAAAGTGGCTGTCTAGTTGGAGAGGAGAGGATGTGGTCAGCATAAAAGGATAAAAAGTATGACAGACAAAAATTCCAAAGCTTTTGGATCAAGCCTCAAGGATCTAATTAGCTTGCATTTATCTAAAATTGTATGCAATACATATATGGATAGAAATCCATACACACACACACACACACACACTCCCAGATTAAATCGAGTTATTCTATTTGGGTTGACAATGCTCTACACAAGAACTAAATCTGAGTACTAGGCATGTATAATCTCTTTTCACATAGTTGGGTAGCATAGACTAAATGTAGGCTATAGATGTTGTCCTTGCTTATACCTAGATGTTATAAGTAAATCTGCATTTCTTTATAATCACACATTTCAGACACCGGATTCAGAACATTGTATGTGGATCTAAAACTCTTCCTGAAGCCTAATTTCCATAGTGTTTTCTAGCACTGTGGAAACTGCCATGCAAGGGAAGAAACTAATCAACATATATAGTTGTGACACCTACAAACCACAGCAATGACTAGAATGTGATGATAATCCTGAAAAGTACAATAACAGCACTCACATATTGGTGGTAACAAATAGGTAGAGAATTGGCCATAAGCCCTACTCAGTAGAAGGAAAATCATTGCTTAAGCAGACACCTAGTCAACAACCCCAGCCAGAACTAATGGAGTCATGGATCTTAGAAGAGAATCCACTTGTGCCACTTTGAGAGACCAGCATAATTCCTAGCCCCAGTCTATATCTTACCCTCACATCAATAAATAAGAGAAGCTCACATCCCTTAACAATGAAGATTTTTCTAGCAAATGGAAAACAGTACAGAATACCTCATCTGAACAGGATGCAGAGACAAACGGAGCATAGAAAGACCAGCCACATTAGACATTTAGACATCTACAGTGCAGTGCTTGCTTCTGTGACAGGCAAGTGTAAGTGACTATGTGGGGGATAATATGCAGAATACCAGGAATACTACTGTGAAACTGTTTCTTCTAAACATAACTGCATTAAAAGGGGAAACTGAACAATGACAACACCAGCATAAATTCTAATGCATATGCTAGAAAAATCTTATAAGAACCCAAGCCCTAGACAACAATTAACAGTAATCAATGAGTGCTGATGGGGACAATTCTCCTTTCTCAGGTTCCTAATTAGTTATTTAATAGAACACAGTTAGCCCTGAAACCATATACTCACAAAGAACAAAATATTCAGCAATTTGCATTCATAGTCACATATTTGTGCATCTTTATGTGGGTATTTATGTATTAATGTGTTTAAAAAGAATAATATGGTAGAACAGATTATATTAAATAAAAAGAACTCTGAGCTGGTATAGGTAAACAATGAAATAAGTTCTTATTAAATAACATGGTGTAGAATCTAATTGAAAGAGAAGAAAATCATGTAGAGGCAGTTTAATGTGACAGATGATTTTAGAAAGCATAGATGAATACAGAATAGTACGTGCTATTTTAAAAAATCCAACGTCAGCATGCATTAAGGAGACAGTATTCAGAGAAACTTGAGCCCCACTGATGCTTTTGGTCAATCAAATATATGACTGAAGTATCTTAAAGTATACTTTAATGATGGCAACTGTCCTTTATTCTTAATATTTCCCTACTCTATTATCAGACACAGAAAAGGTCCTATCATACAACTGTTGTATTTGAAGTAGAAAAATTCCTGGTTGGATTAAGTCTGAATGAATAGATGTGTTGTTGACATGAGCTGTTAATGTCAAGGACCCTGAAGCCTCAGACTTGTGGAATAATTGTGAAGTCCACTCCCCAGAAGTTAAGCTCAGAGGAAAATAACAAAACATTCTCTTCTAGTAAAGAAAGCTTTATAAACTTGGTTGTTTATGGCCAAAAAATTGTTCCCCTCCAGAGATTGCTTGCCACTATAAACCTTAGCTAAAATTGTCCTGTTAATCTGGCTGTATATCATAAACCATTTCTTTTCTATCTGCCAGCAATAATCCCAGTTCTCTATTCAGCTCTATATAATAAATGCACTGAACTTCTTGGATGTTAATGCTTTAAAGCCTATACCACTCAATCTTTGCTTTTTGTCTGTGTATCTGCTTGTGTTTATGGTTATTGGCACAGTCAGGCTGTTTTCTTGATCTGTGCTGGATGTAGCTGAGTAGAAAGGTCGACCATATACCCCAGTACTAGGGCTTTGATAAGTTAAGGAGAGCATGAATTGAAGTGTCCAGATGCTTTAAAATCAGTAGTATTCAAAAATCCATGTTGCAAATCACCATTAGAGTTGTTCAGTGGGGGTAAAATATCTTCATTGCTTTTACAAATGAAAGAAAAATCATCTATTAAAAACAGAAGGAAAAGATTTTTTTTAAGAGAAGTAAAGAGAAATAACTGTATATAATTGGTAGTTTAAACAGATTTAGAAGTTATCTTAGTTAAATATCAAATAACCTGAGGAAATATTATTATTCCCAGTTAAAGAAGTAATAAGCTTTTCTAAATTAAGAATACAACCAAGTTTGTAGAGATTTTTCTCTGGTTATGCTCAGTTGATTCTTGTTAAATTTATACCTTCTTTTCTTCACCTACAGAAACTCCTACCATTACTTTCAAATGTCTTATATGTAAAACACAAATTTGTGTTATTTGTAAAAGTCATTTTCTTTTTGAGTCCGCTTTCCCTTCCATGCAACTGGAATCATGTTCTTGTTTGCACACATTGCTAAGATCTTGGGATGTTAGGAGTCCGATTAGAGCTGCGTCAGAAACTCAATGCATTTATTTCTTTTCCTCCTACATGAAGTTCTAAATAGAGTGGTACCCAACAGGTTCCTTTTCCTTGTATATTAACATGAATAAAAGCTGTCTTGCAAACTTTATATGCCTCAGTACAGGGGAACGCCAGGGCCAAGAAGTGGGAGTGGGTGGGTAGGGGAGCAGTGGGGGGAGGGTATAGGGGACATTCAGGATAGCATTTGAAATGTAAATGAAGAAATTATCTAATAAAAATTGAAAAAAAAACTGTCTCTACAAATCTCTGAAAACTGTTCTGATCCCCAGTTAGACCCTCGATGAGCCACACATTCTCATTAATATGAATTTCCAAAACCTTGACTGGTATATATCTTAGTCTGTTGTTTTATGCAGATTTTAAGTCTCATTTTCTTTCTTTCTTTTTTTTTTTTTATTTATTACGTATTTTCCTCAATGACATTTCCAATGCTATCACAAAAGTACCCCATACCCTCCTCCCCACTTCCCTACCCACCCATTCTCATTATTTTGGCCCTGGCGTTCCCCTGTACTGGGGCATATAAAGTTTGTGTGTCCAATGAGCCTCTCTTTCCAGTGATGGCCGACTAGGCCATCTTTTGATACATATGTAGCTAGAGTCAAGAGCTCCGGGGAACTGGTTAGTTCATAATGTTGTTGTATCTACAGGGTTCCAGATCTCTTTAGCTCCTTGGATACTTTCTCTAGCTCCTCCATTGGGGAACCTGTGATCCATCTAATAGCTGACTGTGAGCATCCACTTATGTGTTTGCTAGGCCCTGGCCTAGTCTCACAAGAGACAGCTATATCTGGGTCATTTCAGCAAAATCTTGCTAGTGTATGCAGTGGTGTCAGCGTTTGGAAGCTGATTATGGGGTGGATCCCTAGATAAGGCAGTCTCTAGATGGTCCATACTTTTGTCGCAGCTCCAAACATTGTCTCTGTAACTCCTTCCATGGGTGTTTTGTTCCCATTTCTAAGAAGGGGCACAGTGTCCACACTTTGTTCTTCATTCTTCTAGAGTTTCATGCATTTGGCAAATTGTATCTTATATCTTGGGTATACTATGTTTTGGGCTAGTATCCACTTATCAGTGAGTGCATATTGTGTGAGTTCCTTTGTGATTGGGTTACCTCGCTCAGGATGATGTCCTCCAAGTCCATCCATTTGGCTAGGAATTTCATAAATTCATTCTTTTAATAGCTGAGTAGTACTCCATTGTGTAAATGTACCACGTTTTCTGTATCCATTCCTCTGTTGAGGGGCATCTGGGTTCTTTCCAGCTTCTGGCTATTATGAATAAGGCTGCTATGAACATAGTGGAGCATGTGTCCTTCATACCGGTTGGGACATCTTCTGGATATATGCCCAGAAGAGGTATTGCTGGATGCTCAGGTAGTACTATGTCTAATTTTCTAAGGAACCACCAGACTGATTTCCAGAGTGGTTGTACAAGCTTGCAATCCCACCAACAGTGGAGGAGTGTTCCTCTTTCTCCACATCCTCGCCAGCATCTGCTGTCACCTGAATTTTTGATCTTAGCCATTCTGACTGGTGTGGGGTGGAATCTTAAGGTTGTTTTGATTTGCATTTCCCTGATAATTAAGGATGTTGAACATTTTTTCAGGTGCTTCTCTGCCATTCGGTATTCCTCTGGTGAGAATTCTTTGTTCAATTCTGAGCCCCATTTTTTAATGGGGTTATTTGATTTTCTGGAGTCCACCCTCTTCAGTTCTTTATATATATTGGATATTAGTCCCCTATCTGATTTAGGATAGGTAAAGATCCTTTCCCAATCTGTTGGTGGCCTTTTTGTCTTATTGACAGTATCTTTTGCCTTGCAGAAGCTTTGCAGATTCATGAGGTCCCATTTGTCGATTCTCCATCTTTCAGCACAAGCCATTGCTGTTCTATTCAGGAATTTTTCCCCTATGCCCATATCTTCGAGGCTTTTCCCCACTTTCTCCTCTAAAAGTTTCAGACTCTGGTTTTATGTTAAGTTCCTTGATCCACTTATGTTTGACATTAGTACAAGGAGATAGGAATGGATCGATTTGCATTCTTCTACCTGATAACAACCAGTTGTGCGAGCACCATTTGTTGAAAATGCTGTCTTTCTTCCACTGGATGGTTTTAGCTCCCTTGTCGAGGATCAAGTGGCCATAGGTGTGTGGGTTCATTTCTGGGTCTTCAATTCTATTCCATTGGTCTACTTGTCTGTCACTATACCAGTACTGTATTAGTCAGGGTTCTCTAGAGTCACAGAACTTATGGATAGTCTCTAGATAGTAAAGGAATTTATTGATGACTTACAGTCGGCAGCCCAATTCCCAACAATTGTTCAGTCGCAGCTGTGAATGGAAGTCCAAGGATCTAGCAGTTACTCAGTCTCACGCAGCAAGCAGGCGAAGGAGCAAGGGCTCGAGCTAGACTCCCTTCTTCCAATGTCCTTATATTGTCTCCAGCAGAAGGTGTAGCCCAGATTAAAGGTGTGTTCCACCACACCTTTAATCCCAGATGAAAGGCGTAGCCCAGATTAAATGTGTGTTCCTTAAACTCGGAGATTCAATCTTCTGGAATTCATAGCCACTGTGGCTCAAGATCTTCAAACCAAGATCCAGATAAGGATCTCCAAGCCTCCAGATAAGGGTCACTGGTGAGCCTTCCAATTCCGGATTGTAATTCATTCCAAATATTGTCAAGTTGACAACCAGGAATAGCCACTACAATCCACCCCTTGTCAACTTGACACAAATAATATCTCATGTTCACATAAAACAATAACAAGGTTGTAAATACGCCTAACATGATATAACTATCCCTCGTACAATCGCAAACGCATTAGTAAATTTACAATGGGCATTCATATTACTTTATAATCCTCGTTTCTGCAACTGGTTACGTGGCCTTAATTGGTATTTATAACTACCTTCCTCTACTACCCATTCTGTATTTCCTTCACCTTCAGCCAGCACCTCAGCAGGTCTTGGCTCTTTTCCTGGAGGATTGACCCATACCTTCATTCCTGATGGGTCTGTGTCCTTTGTCATCCTGCTTGGATTAGGCTGTTGTAGTTTCCCATTGACTTTAATCACAGGACATGGTAGTACTAAGAGACGCCCTAAGGGATCTCCTACACTCCAGACATAATCTTGCTTACCACCATTGTGAAGAGGTAATCCAATTTCCCCATGGTAATCTGGATCTATCACCCCTCCTAACACTGTTATTCCTTTTTTAGCCTGTTGGTTTAAGGGCATTAGAAGCCCAAAATGACCAGGGGGAAGTCTGAGCTTCCAGTTCAATGGAATGTTTGTTGTAGCTCCTGGTAGGAGCACTCCCCTCTCTGGAGCCAAAACTTCTAGGCCAGCAGAACCTAGAGTTATGGGGACAGGAAGCAAAAATTTTCCTAGAGGGTCACTAGGAGTGATAGTAAGTGGAACTATTCCGTTTTCCACCCCTTGATTCCTGGACCCATGAATCCTGGCTATGGGTGAAACTGTACCATATATCGAGCGCTGATTCAAAGCATATACTGCCTTCTGAAGAACTCTACCCCAGCCTTCCAAGCTGTTACCACCTAATTGGCGCTGTAACTGCGTCTTCAAAAGGCCATTCCATCTTTCTATCAGCCCAGCTGCTTCAGGATGATGGGGAATGTGGTAAGACCAGTGTATTCCATGATCGTGGGCCCACTGTCGTACTTCTCTGGCTGTGAAATGAGTTCCTTGGTCAGAAGCAATACTGTGTGGAATACCATGACGATAGATGAGGCATTCTGTCAGTCCGTGAATGGTGGTTTTAGCAGAGGCATTACGTGCAGGAAAGGCAAATCCATAACCAGAATAAGTATCTACTCCAGTAAGAACAAAACGCTGTCCTTTCCACGAAGGAAGTGGTCCAATGTAGTCAACCTGCCACCAGGTTGCTGGCTGGTCACCTCGAGGAATGGTGCCATATCTGGGGCTCAGTGTTGGTTTCTGCTGTTGGCAGATCTGGCAATCAGCAGCAGCAGTAGCCAGGTCAGCTTTGGTGAGTGGAAGCCCGTGTTGCTGAGCCCAAGCATAACCTCCATCTCGACCACCATGACCACTTTGTTCATGTGCCCATTGAGCAATGACAGGGATGGCTGGGGAGAGAGGCTGACTGTCCACAGAACGGGTCATCTTATCCACTTGATTATTGAACTCCTCCTCAGCTGAAGTCACCTTTTGGTGAGCATTTACATGGGACACAAATATCTTCACATCCTTTGCCCATTTGGAGAGATCTATCCACATACTTCTTCCCCAGATGTCTTTCTCACCAATTTTCCAATTGTGATCTTTCCAAGTCCCTGACCATCCAGCCAATCCATTGGCTACAGCCCATGAGTCAGTGAATAATCGTACATCTGGCCACTTCTTCTTACAAACAAACTGTAATACCATGTGTACTGCCCGAAGTTCTGCCCACTGTGAAGATTTCCCTTCACCTGTGTCTTTCAAGGTTGTCCCAGAAAGGGGTTGTAATGCTGCAGCTGTCCACTTCTGGGTGGTGCCTGCATAACGTGCAGAGCCATCAGTAAACCAGGCTCTAGTCTTCTCCTCTTCAGTCAGTTGATCATAGGGAACACCCCATGAGGCTATAGGTGCATGCTTGGCAGCAGATGGCATTGTAACAGGAGTAGAAACCATAGGCATTTGAGCAACTTCTTCATGTAACTTGCTTGTGCCTTCAGGACCTGCTCTGGCCCGATCACGTATATACCACTTCCATTTGATAATAGACTGCTGCTGTGCACGTCCCACTTTATGACTTGCAGGATCTGATAGTACCCAGCTCATGATGGGTAGTTCAGGTCGCATAGTGACTTGGTGTCCTATTGTCAGACGTTCAGTTTCCACTAAGGCCCAATAGCAGGCCAAGAGCTGTTTTTCAAAGGGAGAATAGTTGTCTGCAGATGATGGTAGAGCTTTGCTCCAAAATCCCAAAGGCCTTTTCTGTGATTCACCTACAGGGGCCTGCCAGAGGCTCCAAACAGCATCTCTATCAGCCACAGACACCTCAAGTACCATCGGATCTGCTGGGTCATATGGTCCAAGTGGTAGAGCAGCCTGCACAGCAGCCTGGACCTGTTGAAGGGCCTTCTCCTGTTCCAGGCCCCACACAAAGCTAGCAGCTTTCCGAGTCACTTGGTAAATAGGCCTAAGTAACACACCCAAGTGAGGGATGTGTTGTCTCCAGAATCCAAATAGACCCACTAAACGTTGTGCTTCTTTCTTGGTTGTAGGAGGGGCCAGGTGCAATAACTTATCTTTCACCTTAGAAGGAATATCTCTGCATGCCCCACACCACTGGACTCCTAAGAATTTCACTGAGGTAGATGGTCCTTGAATTTTGGTTGGATTTATTTCCCATCCTCTGATACGCATATGTGTTACCAATGAGTCCAAAGTGGTTGCTACTTCCTGCTCACTTGGTCCAATCAGCATAATGTCATCAATATAGTGCACCAATGTGATATTTTGTGGAAGATCCAAACGATCAAGATCCCTTCTAACTAAATTATGACACAGGGCAGGAGAGTTAATATATCCTTGAGGCAAAACTGTGAAGGTATACTGTTGGCCTTGCCAACTGAAAGCAAATTGCTTCTGGTGGTCCTTATGGACAGGTACTGAGAAGAAGGCATTTGCCAGATCAATAGCCGCATACCAGGTGCCAGGAGATGTGTTAATTTGCTCAAGTAAGGAAACTACATCTGGTACAGCAGCTGCAATTGGAGTTACTACCTGATTTAGTTTTCGGTAATCAACTGTCATTCTCCATGATCCATCTGTTTTCTGCACTGGCCAGATAGGAGAGTTAAATGGAGATGTGGTGGGAACCACCACCCCTGCATCTTTCAAGTCCTTGATAGTGGCAGTAATTTCTGCAATTCCTCCAGGAATACGATACTGTTTTTGAGTCACTATTTTCTTTGGCAGAGGCAACTCTAAAGGCTTCCATTTGGCCTTTCCAACCATAATAGCCCTCACTCTACAGTTCAGGGAACCAATATGAGAATTCTGCCAATTTCTGAGTATATCTATCCCAATTATACATTCTGGAACTGGGGAAATCACCACAGGATGTGTCCGGGGACCTACTGGACCTACTGTGAGTCGGACATCAGTCAAAACTCCATTAATCACCTGCCCTCCATAAGCCCCTACTTTAACTGGAGGGCCACAATGTTTCTTGGGATCCCCTGGGATCAGTGTCAACTCAGAACCAGTATCCAGCAGACCCCGAAAAGTCTGATTATTTCCTTTTCCCCAGTGTACAGTTACCCTTGTAAAAGGCCGTAGGTCCCTCTGGGGAAGAACTGGAGAAAGGGTAACAGCAAAACCTTTGAGTGTCTTATCAAGATCCTTCCTCAGCGGAACCTGGCCACCCCTTCATTCAAGGGGTTCTGGATCTGCAAACTGTCTCAAGTCTGGAAATTGATTCACTGGCCGAGATTGCTGTTTACCACGATCTAATGTAGCCTTTCTTTCATTTGGCTGTTTACCACGATCTAATGTAGCCTTTCTTTCATTTGTTTGAGAATTTTTCTGCTTATACAGATCAAACAAATATGCAGTAGGCTTCCTATGTATTTCATTCCTGGAAACACCATGATTGGTTAGCCAGTACCAAAGGTCCAAGCGAGTCATGCCATTATAAATTTCACCTCTCCTGTGCTGACCATTACTGGGTATGTTATTATAAACATTCTTTTGTCTACGCTGTCCATTATAATAACTAGAATCACCTTGTCTCGGGCGATTCAATGCTGCCACCTGGCCCTTGTTACCTCGGAATCCAACTAAACCCAGTGAATTTAATTCATCTAATTGAGCAGAAGCATCTCCAATGCTAAGATCTGGCACAAGGAAAAGGGAAAGAACAAAACCCTTCAAATGTGCTGGTGCCCCTCTCACCAATTTGCGTCTTATAGAGCTGGTGAAAGGCATATCTTCTGGACCTTCCCATTGTGGACAATTATGCTTTACACAATATATCCACTCTAGCATTGCAATTTCCCTAAGTCTTAAAATCCCTTCATCAACACTAAGCCACGGAATATCAGGCATCTCCAAGTCATTTCCAGTAGGCCATCTTTTGATAAACACCTCAGCCAACCATTCAAACAAACTTTTGACACCTTTTTTAACTATGCGAGCTTCCGTATTAAACCTAGAATCTCTACTCAGAGGACCCATGTCAATAAACTCAGCCTGCTCTAGTTTTATGTTCCTTCCACCCTTATCCCACACCCTTAAAATCCATTCCCACACATATTCACCAGGTTTCTGCTTGAATGAATTAGCAAACTCATTAAGCTCCTTAGTAGTGTAGCGAATTTCCTCATGGACTATACTTTCTACCTCCCCTCTAGGAGCCTGTTTTGCTTTGAGTCTGGTTACAGGTCTAGAAGAAACTATTGGTGGGCCGTGAGCAGACTCTGCAAAATTAATTTCCTCATGTGGGGAAGGCATTATTTCAAGAGGTGGGGCTGAGGGTACTACTTCCTCAGGTGGGGCAAACCCTTGAGAATCTGAGGATTCAAAATTCTCAGCTTCAACATGGTCTTCCCACACATCCCCGTCCCATGTTGTAGGATCCCATTCTTTGCCAATTAGAGCCCTTACTTTAACTGTCGACACACTCTGAGGCTGAGACTTGAATTTTCTCTGTAGTTCAGCCAACCTTACAATGAGAGTTTCTGTTTGATTTTCTGCAACTTGAGCTCTATTGCTACAAGAGAGAAGATTCTCCTCAAGGACACACTTAGCAACTTTTAGATCGTTTACTTGTGTCTGGAGCCTTTCGATTTTATCACACAACTCCTTCCTTTCATTCATCATTTTTTCCACAGATACTAAGAGCAGCCAGCCAGTAAAATCATTTTTCGATTTTTTCCCCATCTTGTAGAAAGCTTTGTGCACTGAATCACCTAATTCATTAAGAAAATCAAGGGCATTAGCTTCTTTAAGTTCGGAATATAGTTTCAACCATGGGTCTTCAAAATTCTCTGAGCTCCCAGGAGGGAGAGAATCTGGAGAGGTTTCAATATTTGAAAGTGCTGGTGGATCAACAAGCCAATTCCAGTATTTTAAAAGATTCATCCTTGTACTTCTGTTACTCTAGAACCACCCCAATTCTGGTACCAACTTCTGTATTAGTCAGGGTTCTCTAGAGTCACAGAACTTATGGATAGTCTCTAGATAGTAAAGGAATTTATTGATGACTTACAGTCGGCAGCCCAATTCCCAACAATTGTTCAGTCGCAGCTGTGAATGGAAGTCCAAGGATCTAGCAGTTACTCAGTCTCACGCAGCAAGCAGGCGAAGGAGCAAGGGCTCGAGCTAGACTCCCTTCTTCCAATGTCCTTATATTGTCTCCAGCAGAAGGTGTAGCCCAGATTAAAGGTGTGTTCCACCACACCTTTAATCCCAGATGAAAGGCGTAGCCCAGATTAAATGTGTGTTCCTTAAACTCGGAGATTCAATCTTCTGGAATTCATAGCCACTGTGGCTCAAGATCTTCAAACCAAGATCCAGATAAGGATCTCCAAGCCTCCAGATAAGGGTCACTGGTGAGCCTTCCAATTCCGGATTGTAATTCATTCCAAATATTGTCAAGTTGACAACCAGGAATAGCCACTACAAGTACCATGCAGTTTTTATCACAATTGCTCTGTAGTAAAGCTTTAGGTCAGGGATGGTGATTCCACAAGAAGTTCTTTTATCCTTGAGAAGAGTTTTTGCTATTCTAGGTTTTTTTGTTATTCCAGATGAATTTGCAGATTGCTCTTTTAATTCGTTGAAGAATTGAGTTGGAATTTTGATGGGGATTACATTGAATCTGTAGATTGCTTTTGGCAAGATAGTCATTTTTACAATGTTGATCCTGCCAATCCATGAGCATGGGAGATCTTTCCATCTTCTGAGATCTTCTTTAATTTCTTTCTTCAGAGACTTGAAGTTTTTATCATACAGATCTTTACTTCCTCATTTATAGTCACACCAAGGTATTTTATATTATTTGTGACTATTGACAAGGGTGTTTTTTCCCTAATTTCTTTCTCAGCCGGTTTATTCTTCGTGTAGAGAAAGGCCATTGACTTGTTTGAGTTAATTTTATATGCGGATACTTCACAGAAGCTGTTTATCAGTTTTAGGAGTTCTCTGGTGGAATTTTTAGGGTCACTGATATATACTATCATATCATCTGCAAAAAGTGATATTTTAACTTCCTCTTTTCCAATTTGTATCCCTTTGATCTCCTTTTGTTGTCGAATTGCTCTGGCTAGGACTTCAAGAACAATGTTGAATAGGAATGGAGAGAGTGTACAGCCTTGTCTAGTCCCTGATTTTAATGGGATTGCTTCAAGCTTCTCACCATTTACTTTGATGTTGGCTACTGGTTTGTTGTAGATTGCTTTTATCATGTTTAGGTATGGGCCTTGAATTCCTGATCTTTCCAAGACTTTTATCATGAATGGGTGGTGGATTTTTTCAAATGCTTTCTCAGCATCTAACGAGATGATCATGTGGTTTTTGTCTTTGAGTTTGTTTATATAATGGATTACATTGATGGATTTTCGTATATTAAACCATCCCTGCATCCCTGGAATAAAACCTACTTGGTCAGGATGGATGATTGCTTTAATGTGTTCTTGGATTTGGTTCGCGAGAATTTTATTGTGGATTTTTGCATCTATATTCATAAGGGAAATTGGTCTGAAGTTCTCTATCTTTGTTGGATCTTTCTGTGGTTTAGGTATCAGAGTAATTGTGGCTTCATAGAATGAGTTGGGTAGAGTTCCATCTACTTCCATTTTGTTGAATAGTTTATGCTGAACTGGAATTAGATCTTCTGTGAATGTCTGGTAAAACTCTGCACTAAACCCATCTGGTCCTGGGCTTTTTTTTGGCTGGGAGACTATTAATGACTGCTTCTATTTCTTTAGGGGATACGGGACTGTTTAGATTGTTAACTTGATCCTGATTTAACTTTGGTACCTGGTATCTGTCTAGAAATTTGTCCATTTCATCCAGGTTTTCCAGTTTTGTTGAGTATAGCCTTTTGTAGAAGGATCTGATTGTGTTTTAGATTTCTTCAGGATCTGTTGTTATGTCTCCCTTTTCATTTCTGATTTTGTTAATTAGGATGTTGTCCCTGTGCCCTCTAGTGAGTCTAGCTAAGGATTTATCTATCTTGTTGATTTTCTCAAAGAACCAACTCCTTGTTTGGTTAATTCTTTGAATAGTTCTTCTTGTTTCCACTTTGTTGATTTCACCCTGGAGTTTGATTATTTCCTGCCATCTACTCCTCTTGGGTGAATTTTCTTCCTTCTTTTCTAGAGCTTTTAGATGTGTTGTCAAGCTGCTAGTGTGTGTTCTTTCTAGTTTCTTTTTGGAGGCACTCAGAGCTATGAGTTTCCCTCTTAGAAATGCTTTCATTGTGTCCCATAGGTTTGGGTATGTTGTATCTTCATTTTCTTTAAACTCTAAAAAGTCTTTAATTTCTTTCTTTATTCCTTCCTTGACCAAGGTATCATTGAGAAGAGTGTTGTTCAGTTTTCACGTGAATGTTGGCTTTCCAATATTTATGTTGTTATTGAAGATCAGCCTTAGTCCATGGTGGTCTGATAGGATGCATGGGACGATTTTAATATTTTTGTATCTGTTGAGGCCTGTTTTGTGACCAATTATATGGTCAATTTTGGAGAAAGTCCCGTGAGGTGCTGAGAAGAAGGTAAATCCTTTTGTTTTAGGATAAAATGTTCTATAGATATCTGTTAAGTCCATTTGTTTCATAACTTCTGTTAGGTTCACTGTGTCCCTGTTTAGTTTCTGTTTCCATGATCTGTCCATTGATGAAAGTGGTGTGTTGAAGTCTCCCACTATTATTGTGTGAGGAGCAATGTGTGTTTTGAGCTTTACTAATGTGTCTTTAAAGAATGTGGCTGCCCTTGCATTTGGAGCATAGATATTCAGGATTGAGAGTTCCTCTTGGAGGATTTTACCTTTGATGAATATGAAGTGTCCCTCCTTGTCTTTTTTGATATCTTTGGGTTGGAAGTCGATTTTATTCGATATTAGAATGGCTACTCCAGCTTGTTTCTTCAGACCATTTGCTTGGAAAATTGTTTTCCAGCCTTTCACTCTGAGGTAGTGTCTGTCTTTTTCCCTGAGATGGTTTTCCTGTAAGCAGCAGAATGTTGGGTCCTTTTTGTGTAGCCAGTCTGTTTGTCTATGTCTTTTTATTGGGGAATTGAGTCCATTGATATTAAGAGATATTAAGGAAAAGTAAATGTTGCTTCCTTTTATTTTTGTCGTTAGAGTTGGCATTCTGTTCTTGTGGCTGTCTTCTTTTTGGTTGGTTGAGGGATTACTTTCTTGCTTTTTCTAGGGCATGATTTCTTTTACTAGTACTTTGGGAACTGTTTCTGCATTCTTTTCACTTTGTGCCACTTGATATTCCCTGTGGTTCTGTTCAGAGCTATCAGCTTCCATGAAACTGCTTTTGCTTTTGTTTTGTTTTTGTTTTTCTTTGTTTTGTTTACTTTTGTTTTGTTTTCTGAGGAGAGGTGCTATATTTTCGTTGATTTCTACATCTAATTATATTCCCACAATAACATTAAAAATAGAACCAATTAAAACAATAGTGTTTCTACCTCCTTGTGTTCTTTCTGCCTTTTACTACAGACAATTATATATGAACCAAATTCATAAATGACATCTATATTTCGATCTCCCTTTATAGTCTCATCAAGTATCTTCATGCTATTCCTTTAATTGCTCTACTTGAAGCACATAATCTTATAAAATTGTTTTCACGCAAGTGGGGGAAACTTCTTTTAAAATAATGTCTCAATAATTGATAATTTTTAGAAGTACCAATGTTTGACTGTGGAGAATAATTGGAAGCCTTGAATGTGCATCCCCCAACCAATGGAGCAGTGGCTGCCCCTAAAGCTGTTTACTGTCTCTGGAATCTTTTCCCCAACAGGGCTGCTTTGTCTGACCTCAGTAGAAGAAGATAAACCTAACCCTGCAAAAACTTGATGTGACAGGTTGGAGGATACGTGGGGTAGAGTGGGGGGACCCTCTCAGAAGAGAGTTGGCAAAGGGGATTATGTGAGTCAGCAGAGATTAGAATGTAAATATATAAATTAATTAATTAATTAATTAATACCAATATTGAATTTCTGGTACATTCTCATTTTCGATAAATCTACTCCTTTAAAAAAACTTAAGTATCTTTGTAATAATTAATTCAGAGTTATTACTAATCATCTTTGAAACTCATAAAACACAGTTGATATACACCATCAAAGTATTTTATATTAATAATTCTTATTGAAACGAGGAAAATAATATATTTTGGTAGGAAAAAATTTAACTTTATCTGTTTAAGACCATCAATAATGGCATAAGTCTATGCCTGTGAATTGAAAACAAAGAAGGACTTTCTATCAAGCCCCTGTCAAAGATCCATAATGGGGTTGTAATCTTGAAACATCAGTGCCCTAATTGGAGTTAAAAATCCATAAGGAAACTACATTATTCAAATTTAAATCATGAACATACATTGAAAACTATTCCAGCATGAGGAGAATATCACACTAATTTGAGGATAAATTATTTAGGACATGTAATACCAGAATTTAAATATCAACTATAAAATAAAATGGATACTACAAATAATTCTTTTGAACAGCTTCAAATTTATAAGTATCCTTTGAATGTGAATTTCTTCCTTATATTATTTTAATCAAAGTAATGAATTATTTTATGATTGACACTATAAAGATTAGCACACATAATTATTAACCTTGAACAGCCTCTGATAAGCTCTCAGTGTTCTGTATTTGGTTATAGGTAATGACTATACAGGTATATTTGCACTGATTAGGGTTTGGGGAGATGCCTCATTAAGTAGAAGATCTAGCTGTACTTTCCAAGTTCTCAGCCACCCATAAGAGCGCAAATATATGTAATAGTCAGTATATCACTGCTGAAAGACAAGGGGCAGAAACATGAATCAACAGAAAATGAGCAAAGGGTCCCTAAATTGGGATAAGCTGTCAAAAAGAGGCTGTCTCAAGCAACATAGAAAGGCAAGGATGACACCTAAATATTGTCCTCTGACTTGCAAATAGGGCATGTTCATGCCCACTCTACAACATGACATGAAAAATATACATCACATATTTTACATAGACACCACACACACACACACACACCGAGAGAGAAAATAAATTACTCATTAAATTTATAGTTTAAATAATTTGACATAATTTAATTAAAATTATAATCATTAAATATTTAACAACAATTAATACAAAGGCTTACTTGTATTATCCAAGTTTCCAAGGAATCTCATCAGATTAACGTAAATGTATTTTGAAAAACAAAAACATAGCACATGAGACATTTTTAAACATTGTAACTTTATTTTATATATTTGAGTGTTTTGCCTGCATGTATGTTCATGTACCACATGCATACTGGGTGCTCAGGGAGGCCAGAAGAGGGAACCGGAACCGTGGCCCTGGAGTTACAGGTGTTTGTAATTATCCATATAGATTCTGGGGATTTAACTTGGGACCTCTGAAAGAACAGCAGGTGCTTTTAGCATCTGAGTCATCTCTCCATCTTTATAGGAAGCATATTAGAGAATATAATTTTCTTCTACCAGTCAAGTAACTACAAAAGCATCCAAGAAAAACTAGGGCTTACTATAGTGAGTTGGCCTGATGCTGCTTGTATTCCAGTGCTAATACTGATTCCTCAAGACCTGGTTATCCCAGAGAAGAGAGTCTGAACATAGACACATATGATGCTATGTGACATTGCTTCCATGATATTTTTGATTAGTCAATACAGATGCTGAAAGTCAATAGCTGACAAGAATTGACATAGGCAGGTTTTAGGGTTCCATGCCTGGGATTCAGAGGAGAGCCATGGGAAGCAGGAGATAGGTAGGGAAAGAAAGTCCCCATGGCTGAGGAGTAAAGAAAACATGGCCTTGAGGGCTGACCTTTTGGAGGAAAGAGCATCCCAGACGAAACAAAGCAAGCAATAACTTGGGATTATCAATAGGAAATAGATTTTAATAGCTTAGAGGATAGATATCTGCCCAGTTTTAGTGCTTATTGTAAATATAAAGGTTTTGTGTGTGTGTGTGTGTGTGTGTGTGTGTGTGTGTGTGTGTGTGTGTCTTTTATCAGGGAATTAATGGTCAAAGGTGGTATAGAAACCCCAAATTGGGATTAAAATTTTCTACAACAGTTTACAAATTTCAAAGATAGATTACAGATTTTTATACAAAGGAAGCTTTATTTATATTTTAATCTACAATTTGATTTCTGTCTGATTATTTTGCTATAATTTTGTTGCTTGCATTTTAAGTTATATGTTTGTTTCTTATTCATTATACATACCATTTCCAGCTTACAGTGGAACAAAGCCAGTTTAAGATCTTGTGATTTTTATGTTTTCATAAGCATGGGATTAATATGTAGAAACTGCTTTGAATTGCAATTTTTATTCTGTTCATTTTTACTTCATTCAAATTATATTTACATATAGTCTCCTTCTGCTCCCTTCTTTCCTCTCATACTTTCCTCACTCCAAAAATTCAAGGGTTCCTCTTCTCCACCATATTCATTCCATGTAGGAATAGACAAATAACTGTAAATACATCTAGTTCATCTGTTTGATGTTTCCTTCCTGTATTTGCTTCTAGGGCTCAATGGTCAGTATTTATTTGATTACCCTCCTAAGGACTCATCCCTGGGGGAGACTAATCCTCCCTTTCAAACTTGTTAATTGTGTTTTAGCTTTTCATCTACAGGTGGAGCCCTCCGTAATTTCCTTTGCTTACACTGTTTTGTCCTCTGGTGATGGAAGGGTTCAGCTCTTGTTTAGGCAGTCATGTTATTGAGATTTCATGATTGCAGCTCCCCTGTTATAGCTGGAATATACAATATAACAGCAGGCTTACTGGTCATTTTGCTTTTAGAATATTTCTGACTCCTTTTCCATGTAGCACCCTGAGACTTGAATGAAGGAAGTGTGTTGCTTATGTCTCAACTAGGGCTAGGTACCCAGTGTCGGCTCTCTGAATGTTGACTAGTTATGTCTTTTATCATTGGTTCCTGATTTTCCTAAAGTAAGAATCTTCTTTGATGAGGAGGGTAGGGGTGGAGTTATGACAGATTCCAAGTAGCCAGCATGATGACAAGAGTCTTAAGAGTTGGTAGGTAGGATACTGTACAAGATAATCTGCATAGTTCTCTGGTGCCAGTACATTTTCATTGTAATGTTTTGCGTTTTTGAAGACCATCTTTCTAGACAATACCTGACTGTATGTATGCAGGGAGCACTTAACACTTTATTAGGAAATCAAAATTATGCTAGATATTTCTTCACAACTATACTCTAGTATATGTTTCTCAGGCCACGCTTAATATAGGGTAGACCAAACTAATCTGTTCGGCTTTCTAGGTGTATTTGTTTTGATATTTGATTTGTTTTTGTGCTAATTCATTCATTCATTTATTTATTTATTTATTTATTTATTTATTTGGATATTTTCTTTATTTACATTTCAAATGGTATCCCCTTTCCTGGTTTCCCCCTGGAAACTTTCTATCCTATCCTCCCTCCCCCTGTTTCTATGAGGGTGTTCCCCCACACACACCTGCTTCCCTGCCATGGCATTCCCTACACTGGGGCATTGAGCCTTCACAGGACTTTGACTAGCAATTAAATTATCAAGGCATTGCCACGGCAGAAGTTGTATCAGTGTACATCTATATAAAATCTTTACATATTTATGGAATACAATATAGATGAGATACATTTACACTGTGGAATTATTAAATCACAATAAATAGAGACTACAAAGTCCTTGTGCTTGCATTTGCAGAAACTGCTTTGAATTGCACTTTTTATTCTATTAATTTTTATTTCATTAAAATTATACTTATATATACTTATATATAAAGCTTCCCGCTTTCCTCTCATACTTTCCTCACTCTAAAAATTCAAGGGTTCTTCTTTTGCACCATGTTTGTTGCATGTAAGAATAGACAAATGCGTTAAGAACTTATACAGCTCACAGTTAAGAACTAGGGAAACCAGGAATGTTAAACATGATAGGTTGTCGCCTCAAAGTAAGAAATATATAACCTGCTTTCTTCCCAGAATGCTAGGAATGGAAGTAATTAATAGCTGGGGATCTTTGCACTATCTGTATGACCAGTGGTTCCCCCAGACTCTTACAAACAGAACAACCTAGATGATCTTTGGGCTAACGGTATGACTAATGCTATACCAGATCCTCACCAGGCCCTTAGGCACATGTAGTTTATTTAGTTTATTTATAGAATTCATACTTAGAACCCATCTTTATGGAATATGTGGCATATTTTTTTGGAAAAATCTTGAATGTAATTTTATCTCATTGTACACACAGAATTGTTTTGAGCCAGGATTTATTTTTCCAAATTGTAGTGTACTTAAATATGTCTACAAGAAACTACCCGAGTCAGACTCTAGACTTTTGAACCAACACAAGGCACTAAGTCATTCTGAGCTGGACTTTCTTATTGCCCCATGCAGGTCAACATTCTGCTATCTGTAGAGTTTGCAGAGACCCAACAGACTGATGTTTCCATCATCTGATATACTGATATTTTTGAGATGGAATGGTTAAAACATTTTATCCTAGCAAATTTCATATAGCAGTTACTTATTAACTACATTTTCCTTGTTCTATGACATCTTAATTTATTCATCCTATCCAACTGAATCAACACTCCATTTGACTGGCACATCCTCATTTGTTCACCCTCACGTACTGGAAATTGACACTCTAAATTATAGTGCTTTCAGTTTGACATTGAAAAATGTCTCATGTAACTAAATTGATACATTATAGTCTTTCTTTGTTTGGTCTAATCACCTTACCATAATCTCCTCTACATTCATCCAGGAATAAAACTCAACACTATCTCATAGTATTTATATACTACCTCCTTATTAATTCTTGTTTTGATGAAGGGAGTACTGCTGCATACACACTAATGTACAGATGTCTCTTCAAGATGTGAACTTTCTCCCCTCTGGATATATGAACATCTATACTTGCTCGATTCATATGGTGTTTCTATCCTTAATATTTATGGAAATCTCAACATTGTTTTCCATAGTAGCATTACTTCCTACTGAAAATTGTTCTCCCTTTTCACTAAATCCTCTTCAACACACAGGACACTTTTATAGAATCCCAATAGGAATGAATTCAAAGGAATATCCTGTGTTTGATTTGCCATTAACTGATAGTTCGTGATTGTGAAAACTTACTGCTCTCTGAAGGTCAGGTGGCAATCTCCAGCTCCTGGAACCAACAGTCACAGTGTCCTCTTTAGCCACAAACATTCTTACTGTTATGACCATGAATGTTCTCTCAGGATTGTTTATATAAGCTAGAAAATATCCACAAGGCCATGGCTGAGGCCATGGCTTCCGGCATATATGAGTTATTTCTAATTTGCTTTTTAATTCGAGAGAATTATCCCTTCAGGTCATTTCTCCATTGTTCAGTCTTAATGTCATTTTCCTTGATATAGTTTGAGTCGTTTTACTTCAGTTGTATGAGTTATTTACCTCTAGAAAATATATGCCATAGTAGTGTGTTTTTTTCTCATTCTGTAAGAGATGGATATGATAACTCCTTCTTTTGCCGTTAAATGGTATTATACCATTCTAAGAACATTAGATTTATTTAGTGTGTGTATGCACTTCTGGGTATGTGTCTATATGTGCACATATGTGGCATAGGTCCCGTTGATGGAACTCAAAGTGTCAGTGTTGGTATTCCCAACTGAGAATCTAGCTTATAATAATCTTATTTATTATCATAATTTCTTTTTTTGTTGTTGTTCTTTTTTCTTTCTAATTAGATATTTTCTTCATTTACATTTCAAATGCTATCCCCAAAGCTCCCTATACCCTCGCCCCACACTGCTCCCCAAACCACCCACTCCTGCTTCCTGTCCCTGGCATTCCCCTGTACTGGGGCATATAGAAACATAATTTCTAATGTTTTACTTTATTGTTCTTGCTTTCATATGCATAGCTTAAAAATCTATGAATATTTCAAAGACAAAACTGAACGGAATTGTTTTGGAATATGTCTTCTCTGATTTTCACTATTTTTAAACATCAAATGATAGCCTTAATTCTTTTTAAATCAAAAGATTTTCTCTATTCTCTTTCAATAGTGTTTTTTTTATGTACTTGATATAAATGGCTAATTCACTAAGAGACTAAAAAGCATAGCCTTTGTGGGCTGCTTGCAATACTTAATACCACTTTATAGCAGCATAAAAGCCCTGAGGAACAATTACTATTCAATGTAAATTGAGAAAGCGTTTCCTCAATTTAGAGGGTTTTGTTTTGTTTTGTTTTGGTTTTTTGGTGTGTTTTTGTTTTTGTTTTGTTTTGTTTTGTTTTAAAGTGAGAATAAAAGGCTGTTCTTCATATTTGGACTTAACCCAGAATTTTACCTTTAAATTTATGGTAAATTTATTTTCAAACTAAGTGGAGAGTGAGTTTTTCTTATCATATGTAAAAGAGTTCATTTCAAAATAATTCACAAATTATTTAAATATTTGAATCAAAAACTAATTGAATACTAAAGCATGAGTTCCATAAACAAAACATCTTTCTGACCTATTATGATTTCTATAATTTTGATAAGTGAAACAATAACTGTCTTTTTAAAAATATATTAGAGGTTTAAAGAATGATTGAAACATGCAGCTGTGTTTCTCTTCCAGAGGTCTAGTAAACAGCTCCAAGAAGTCATATCTAAGTTTCCAACCTCTTGGAATAAGATTCTAGAGAGTCTGATGCTCTCCTTTAGTCTCCACAGTCAGTTCATGCTTATGGTACACATACATACAACTAGACATACATATATACACATAGAGTAAAAAAATATTAAAAAATATATAAACATAAATAAGTCTGATTATTTTGAATATCACTACATGAGATAATTATATTATTGGGAATATTAATAGCTATGAGTCAAATTCACTGTTATATACTCTAGATACATATTATCTATGCTTTATCCCAAGTTTTTGGTTTTCTGTGTTTGTCACATAACTGAATGACATTCAAGACTTTATTATACTCATTTATTCAGTTATAAAGGATGCTTTCTAGTATTTTTCAATCAATAATGTCCATGGGGTTTCTATACTATTCAATACCACCTTGCAGTTCATTATCAGGTAAAAATTTAGAATGCTGTATTTATACATGTCTTCCTCTAGCATTTTAATTGATGATTTTTAATTTCTGTATATATTATATATGAATTTCAAGATATCTTTTCTATCTTTATTTAGAAATTACTATCTTTAAGGTATTAAATATTACAATATTGTTTAAAATGTATATGTAAACTTAATTAAATTAAATCTAGTGATGTCCAATACTAATAGTGTAGTATATGTTAATATTTTATAGTCTATAAATAAAGTTTACCACTGAATTTTTAATTTTTAAACATTTCTTGGAATGTGAGGACCCCTTTTAAACCTTATTTTTCTGAAAATATCCAATATATTTTCATATTTGAAAACTCTCACTCCTACATATTCATATTCAAAGTTTCTTTATGTTGCTGTAATAAAACATACTGCCCAAAACAATTTTAGAGAAGAATAGGATTAATTTGTGTTACAATTCTACATCAGACAGTCCATTATTGAGGGAATCCAAGGCAGGAATAAAATCAGGGCTGTGAAAGAGAAACCATGGAGGAAAGTTGCTTGTTGGCTAGCTCTTAGATTCATGCTTCCTAACTTTCTTATTTTCTCAGATCATCTCCTCAAGGAAGGATGCTGCCCAAAAAAGGTGAGCCATCCTACAGAAATTACCAATCAGTATAATCCTTCACTGACATGTCTATAGACATTAAGTTCTCTATGGTCATTCTAAGTAGTGATTGACTACCAAAGCTAACTTGGACACAGGTTCAAGAATTTTAGAGGATCTCTGGCTATTTTTCTGAATGTTTCATGATTACACTGCTGTTCTTATACTTGATGAGTCATTTGTAGTCATTAGTCATCTTCTATTTGTGTGCTGATGGTTTTTGTTTTATATTGCCTTTGAAAAATCTTCCCATAAAGTTTAAATAGGTTTAAAGCAAAATGTTGATGACCTATCTTCATCATGGTTTTGCTCCCCCCTCTCTAGATAGATAGATAGATTGATGATAGATAGATATGTCTGTGTATGAATTATGAATTGATAAACAACTTCTACTAGGTTATAGTTTTATCGTCTACTTTTACTCCTTAAGATGTTTGTGTCCTTATTCCTTTATAAAAGAAAAAATAGATATAAATCAGGCACATTAAGCTTTCTGTTTATTTATAATGCTATTATTTCTCTTTTCTTATAACTCTTTTCCTTAATTATTCACATATAGAGTTTTTATCATAACTTTGTTCTAAACTGTATTGATATTTTCTTTTACATTCA
The DNA here is from genome assembly GCF_000001635.26 of Mus musculus. NCBI lineage: Eukaryota > Metazoa > Chordata > Mammalia > Rodentia > Muridae > Mus > Mus musculus. Next base: position 54,316,733 of record NC_000082.6, read on the forward strand.
AAATTTTCCATACTTTTTTTCTGTTTATGAATGTGTGTATGTGTATGAGGGCATGCAAGTGTATGTTATGTTGTATGGTGTGGGTGCTTGTGCCTATGTGTATGTGTATAAGTGTATGTGCGTGTGTTTGTGTGTTTGTATGTGTGTGTGTGTATGTGTGTATGTGTGTGTGTGTACATGTTAACCCAAGGAATGTGGTATCTAGATCTAGTGTTTCACACTTGAAATATTAAGTCTCTGAGAGCTTACAGTCAATTTTAAGTTTTAAGCCAATATTGGAAACATAGTGAGATAGTTATTTTCAAAATGAATAATCCAAAACATTTTAACACTTTATCTTTAAATAAAATATTCAGATTTCCATAGAGCTTCATGAGTTGAAATTTCAGTTGCAATATCTGTTTCAAAGTATTTACTCATGTGATAATAGTCACCATGTTATTTTTCTGTCCCCTTAGCCAAGAGTGGTATTATTTTCTACTTCTTTAACTTTCTATAGCAAAGCAATAGGCAGTAAATTTTACCTTTTGAGCAATGGTCATTTGGTGCATAACTATAGAGCTGAAGTTCATTTATAGAACTTAAATAGGAACATTTCCTTATTTTATATCCAACTTTTTATCCTTTCATTTTAAATATGATAAAATTACTCAATATGGATTTCAACAACAACAACAACAACAACAAAAAAAAAAAACAACAACAACATATAGCTCCAAACATCTCATGAACTATACATGGATAGAGAAAATAAAACATATTCCTGACTTTGTATGCTCATGTTTATGATATTTCTGATAACTCATTTTATCCTACTTTTTTGAAGTTTACTGACATGCTATTCAGCTAAATATTATTCACATAATACTCCATAGCATTTTCTATAGCAGCATGCAGCTACCTGGACTCAGTAATACATGGCTTACCATCATCATTCTTCAATATGGGAAGATTATGAGCTCTTTGAGTTTAATGCAGAAGAATAAAAACGACATTTACATAGGTCAAGAAGGAGATGCTTAAGAAACTTTTTTGTTGGTCTCATTATGATGTGAGATTGAAAGAACCTGAGAAGGCGACTTGCCACTCTCTTTATTGTTCCTTCGGTGGCAGCTAATTTTTTTTTATCATAAATCTTTAAGTGTAAAAAGTAGTCATCTGCATAACTCAAAATTTAAGTAAAAACATGTTCACATAAACTAGAGCCCTTTAATAATTATTTTAGTTCTAAAGTTGAAAATATTTTTAGAGTTTAGATTTTTTCTTGAGGTGGTTAAAGAACAAAAAATACTTATTTATTGCACATGAACACACTCTAATGTATGCTGCAACAGCACAATAAAACCTCTCATAGACCATAGAGATTTATTTGTAGAGTTACCTATGATGCATCAAGAATAAAGAACTCCACAATACTATTAAATACTATTAAATTATTTATTAAATACTATTAAAATTAAAAACAGTTCTACTTCTGTAAAATTGTGTTCTGCCTCATTAACAGTATTAGCTCTCTAGCTAACTAATAAATTTGGTGTTGAAAGTCTATTGATATTATATAAATTCACACTTCGTAGATTCATTTATTAACGATAATTGTATATTCCTGGAGAAATATATGTTAACAGCCATATATTTGTATTTATATTGTCTCTAAATAGAGGAAAGGAAAGCATAGTATGAAGTAATAAAAAGTACATGTAAATAAACAATAATTAGTAGGAATCAGGATTTAATATCCTTGTGTTTGTTTCATTATTGTGGTTATTTTTTAATAAGTCAGAAAAACATATGACTTCTATGTTTCTTCATTGCTGCTGAATACAGTAGAAAACTTTTTTTTCTCCAAAGTAACAAAATGAGTCTGGCTTTGTATGTGACTTACATTTGCTTTCTTAATATATTTTGATAATGTTTTTCTTCTCTCTACTCTTCCCTTTGCCACAATGGGATCAATTTTAAAAAGCTTCTTTGTAAGAGGTGGGACCCAATGTTCACTTACCACTCTCAGTGCTGGGACCCTATATACTTTGAACCTGTGCAGGTTTTAAACATGATGTTAGTGAATGAATTCATATGCTATGCATATTAGTCTTGTTATATCTGAGAGACCATCTTTTCCTCCAATCATGTGTCGACTCTTTTCCTTAAAATGTTTCTGCTTCCTCTTCCACATACTCTCTGAATCTATGCATATTGCTCAGTTGTTAGGGCTATGTGTTAAGTCCTACCTACTGCAAGTAAAAGCTTCTCTGATGAGAGCTGATTGAGGCACTAATATGTGTATAACTTTATGTCATTGCGAGTCATTTTATTGCTATGTTCTACTAGCAGAACATGATAACAGGGGTTTTTTTGTTTTTTTGTTTGTTTGTTTTACATTTTGTTTTGTATTTTTCTTTTCCTCTAGAAACATGCCCTATATAGTCTCAGGTTGAGAGCTTCACTAGCAGTGTCAGGTACAGACTCTATCTCAAAGAGTAAGCCTAAATGTCATTTTTAAAAAAAGGAATTGATTAGATTACTTTTGTAATATTTGTGCCATTATTCCTCAGAATATATTTCTGTTATAGGGCATATGGCTTGCGACTGGGTTATAGTTATGATGATCTTCCTCTTTAATGTCATGCAGAATATTTTTGAGCAGTGTGAATCATAGTCAGTAGGGGTTCTAGTCGGACACTGATTGGTGTGTTCCTGTTTTATGACATGAGTAAGTGTTGTCTTTAGCAATAGGGTATTACCATCCAGTTGTACAGAACAAAAAATAGCCTTGATAACAGGCTGTGATGTTTTTGGAGCATTCTTTGGACCCCACTATTCAATGACTCAACACATTACAACTCATTCTTTCTATTGAAGGCTTTACTTTCTGGTGTAAAAGATCTACTTGGGTACTTTCTCCATTATCAGTGACTCCGTTTGGATTTGTTAATGTGTATTTTGGGAGGTTTTCACACTAGTAACTTTGCTTATGAGTTTTTGAAGGTCATTGGCAGTAGTTTTCTTTACCTGTGTTTCCCCCTTTATCATTTTTCTTCCATCCCCTTCCATAAGTAATGACAGCATCTGATGATGTGTGGTGAAAAGAAGGACACTTGTACAGTCACTATGAAAATCTATGTGAAAATTCCTCTGAGACATGGGAATTGATAAACTTCAATATTCAGCTATACCACTATTAGGCATGTATCCAAAGGATGCTTCATTCTTTAAAGACACACTTGTTCAACCGTGTGACCATTGCTCTTCTACTTGTAACAGGAAGAAAGTGAAATTTAAAAAAGAAAAAAACAACAACATAGATGCCCCTCAATGATGAATGAATAAAAGAATATCAGGAACATTAACAGAATGGAGCATTACTGAGCAGTTAGAAAAAAATATAAAATAATTAAACTTTCAGGTAAGTGGATGGAACTAGAAAAAGTCATCCCGAGTGAAGAAACGCAGACGAAGTAAGAAAAATATGGCATGTCTTTGCTTATAAGTGGCGATTTCTTATGATGTCTGCATGCTACCACAGGAGAAACATTAACATCAACCCAGCCACAAACCCTTTGATCTAAAACAGTGCTAGTTTTTGTTTTGTATTTTTATATTTTATTTTATCATGGTTTTATTACTATACCTTTGAAGTTAGTTTCTTTTATAATGAAATAAAAGAATTCTGATGGGAGGTGAAGTAGAGAAGAACTTGGGGGAGTAAAGAGAAGGGAACAGCAACATGGGTCTATTATGTGAGAAACAAATCTATTTTCAATAAAAGGAAAAAGTAAGAATTGTAAACAGAGACTAAAGGGATGGCTCAGCAATTACGAGTGCTTGCTGCTTTTACAGAAGGCCAAGGTTCAATTTCCAGAAAGAGCAAGACAGCTTACAAACATTTGTATCTCCAGTCCCAGGGGATTTGATGCTTTCTGCTGTGCTCTACAGGCACAGTATGCATTCAATCTAAATATAGATTCAGGCAGAATACTCAAATACACATATAATAGAAATGAGTTTAATTATAAAGAATTCAAGAATCTTTCACTCTTTTAGAATATACCAATGCATCTTTTTAAAGCTACATTATACAAAACTGTGTGCTGGGTCCAAAATTATGTAGTTGAAATATATTTGTATATCCTATTAAGGATAACATGAAAATATAGAGGCTGTATGTCTTTAGATATTGTAGGTTAATGGACAAAGGCAGAGCAAATAAAGTGACCTACTTAGGCTAGATAAAAGAATGTACATGCAGGGAAACCTTTTAAAATGATATATTTTATCTGCAAATAGTGTGAAAGTATAATTAGATTAATGTCTTCATTTTACTTGCATAAATGAGGCCAAATGGGACACCATTTTGTAGTTGAATCATTTGCAGGGCAATACAGAATGATCATTTTGTTGTTAACTCTATTTTTTAGCTTTTTCCAAAACAGCTATATTTTAAGTCACCTCCCAGGGATCTCAGCTGTAAGTAGTATCTCTCCTGATACGTTTCCCAAGATAGAGCAAGATAATATAGAGAATGAATGTAAAGTAATGCAAAAGAGTTTGGCAAATCTATTATGAAACATAAAATTGAATTGATATTTCTCATTTAAATTACAAACCTTCAGAGTTTGCATGATTTATCAGACCATAATGGTGTTGCTCAGAAACACTTATGTCATCTCTCTGCAGAAGCTGCACTTGAGATTATACGAAGATCGTTATCAAGACATTATGATTTTGAAAAGTGCTAACTATTTAAAACATGCTTTTGGTTGTTCTTTTAATTTATATATTATTTAAATTAAAGGAACATACATTTACTTAACACTGCATTGGCTTTTTAGGTTGTGCAGTGTTATGATATATGTATTGCTGAAATAAATGCTATAAAGGAAAAAAAAGTAACAAAACAAACAAAAATAGAAAGATGAAGACTGTAAACTGAAGATAATTGCAAAAGCGAAGGCACACTTTAAATTTTTCACAGTATAATTTTAAAAGAAGATTTGCAGTGCATATCTTCTGAAAGACTGCCTTCTAAAGTCAACTGTCTTCATAAAGAGATCCATGCCATATTCTCATCATTTCCTAATCACAACAATCTTCATAACAAAGACACTTGTTTTTTAATTTTCATAAGATTTTAACTAAAATTGAATCATATCATTTCCCTTTCCTTTTTACTCTCTTTTGTTATTTCTAGACTATCCTTCCTCTGATGACCTCCATAACTACTTAATTTTTTAATTGATAGCTTCTATTTCTTTAGCTGGTATTGTTGCATTACATACACACACACACACACACACACACACACAGAGAGAGAGAGAGAGAGAGAGAGAGAGAGAGAGAGAGAGGGAGGGAGAGGGAGGGAGAGAGAGAGAGAGAGAGAGAGAGAGAGAGAGAGAGAGAGAGAGAGAGGAGAGAGAGAGCCCACTGACTCCTTATCGTTTGTGTCTATACAGTTTCAGAATTGACCATTCCCTATTGGGTGACAATAGGAGGGCTCATGCTCTGGAAAGGCTAACCTCCCTCTACCAGTAGTCACTGGGTGGATGCAATTTTTTGTAAACAGTTGGGAACCGGTGACATTTTAGCCCTTCCACAATAGAATGTCTATTGATATTGCTATTGTTCAGAACGTCTTTATCTAATTGGATTTAATGACCACTCAACAGGAAAAGCATTCCAGCTTCTAGAAACAATTTTCCTTGTACTATAAACCTAGCTAACATCCTATGAATATGAGATCATAGATCTAAGAAGAGAATCTTCAACTACCACTTTGCTAGAGCAGCATATTTCTGTATAATATCCTTATACCATAGATTAGTGTAGCTACCAACCCTTAATCAAAGAAACATCTCTGTTGTTTCCCTGATGACTAAGGATATCAAACATTTCTTTAAGTGTGTTTTGGCCACTAAAGATACTTTAGTTGAAAATTATGTATCTCTAGATCCCATTTTTTTAATTGAGTTATTTGGTTCTTTGATGTCTAACTTCTTGAGTTCTTTACATATTTGGGATATTTGTCTTCTATCTGATCTAAGATTAGTGAAGAATTTTCCCCAATTTTTAGGTTGCCATTTTGCAGGCAAACAGATGGAACTAGAAAATACCATCGTGAGTGAAGTAAACCAGACCCAAAAGAACTTGCATGTTATGTACTCACTGATAAGTAGATATTAGCCAACAAGTATAGAATATCCATGATACATCCCACAGACCTTAAGAAGTTAAACAAGAAGGAAGGCCCAAGGGAGGATGCTTATATACCACTTAAAAGTGGGGGACAAAATAATCATTGGAGGCAGAAGGAGGAAGGGACACAGGCAGAAGATGGGGTGGAGGGAAGGCCGAGAAAGAGTGCAAGATCAGGTATGGGGTTAGAGGAGACAGGAGAGAAGTCCATAGGGTCAGAGGAATGGAATGGAAACATGCAGCTGCCAGAGCTGGGCACTGGAGAGAACCTCTAGAAATTCCAGAGACTCTGGTTAAGGGAATCTCCCAGGACTCAATGTAAGTGTCTTTAGCTGAAATGCCCAACAATGGAGATAGGAAACCTGAAGAGATCACTTAAAATAGATAGACAGGGCCCACAATAGAGTGATGGGGACATTTTCCACCTTCAACATTTTTGACCCCAAACTGTTACTGTCTAAAGGTAGTGCAAGGACAAAAATGGAAAAAAGACTGAAGGAAAGGGCATCCAGAGACTGGAGAAACTTGGGATCCATCCCATGTGCAGTCACCAAACCCCGACACTATTACTGATGCTATTTTGTGCTTGCAGACCAAGGCTAGCATGGTAATCCTTTGAGAGGCCTGACCAGCAACGTCAACCAACCATAACCTCCAAAGCTCCCTGGAACTAAACCATCAACCAAAGAGTACACGGTGGGGGCGGGGGGGGGGGCACTCCAGCTGGATATGTAGCAAAGATTTGCCTTATCTGGCATCACTGGGATGGGAGCCCCTTGGTCCTGTGGAGGCATGATGACCCAGGATAGGGGAATTCTAGGCCACTGAGGCATGAGTGAGTGGACAGGTTGGGGAGCACCCTCATGCAGGCAGGAGGGAGGGAGAAGGGGATGATAACATTTGAAATGTAAATAAAAATTACCAATAAAAAAGAAATTGAACTCATGATTTAAAACCATCATTGAAAATTTATTTACTTTTTCTTCTAAAACTTATACTGATAAAAAATAAAGATTATATCATAGAATTATGCATGATGATAACCCACAGACATTCCATACAGCATCATTGATGAATTGATGTAAGCATTGCAAATGGTGAAATATCAAATAAAATAAAGAACTTTAATTCAATTCCCCAATTTCTACTAGGAAAAAAAAAAGGAAACTGTGTAAGTGAATTTTTGTTTAAAAACCATGTCAAATTAAAATTAATTAGAATGTACTTTTTTACTCTTAGTTTTGTTAGTGAACATCCATTGCAAGTGAATGTAGTGGTATAAAATATGTGATCTTTTTATAAACTAACTGACTTTCATGTCCCATAAATGAGTACCATTAAAAACTGGCCATTTTAACAGTATAAGTCTTGAGGGTGATTCTGGAGTTCAATTAGTAGAGTACTAGCCAGCACATATGAGGTTCAGTCCCAAGCACTAAATGAGTGAGTTGCCATGCACACACCTCTATTCCTAGACCTTCTGAGCAGGAGAATGATCAGAAGTTCAAGGTTACTCTCTTTGCCACGGAAGTTTATGGCCAGCCTGTGCTATATAAAGACTTATGTCCAAACTAATATTTTTTTTAAATATGAAATTTTGGGTTTACAGTTTCACAAATTTGCGTTGAGCAAGTGAAGGGTATTTTGAACATTGATAAAAAGATTCCCCCACCCCCAAGAGGAATATCAGTGAGATAGAAATACCTATTTTTCTAGATTCTGTCTTAGAATATAAATATCGGTGCTATTTTCTTTTTTCATTTGGAGGGAGATGTTTCCTTTCCCTGCTTTGGTCACATCTTTCTACCAATGCCAGCCAGCCACTGCTTAGCAAATCACTTCTCTACTTCCCTGTCTACTGTGAATATAAACTTAATCACAAATATTCTAGATTCTTCCACAAAGAAACTAAATATCATACCACTCTTAGTCTCTTTTGTTTTGTACTGATAATTTTTCAGAGGATGCATGAGATTTTAAAGAGAAAACACTCAGTGGATTTTTCCCAAACAGTTCTGGGTACTTATCCTGCTAGTCCTTCTTTCTAAACCCCAACTATATTTATGACTAATTTTTTTCAAAAAAAAATTCCAGCCTCACTTATTTTTAAATACATCCTGGTGTTAGCCTGGCCCTGATTAAAAAACACATGGATTGTACATTAGAATAATCTTTTTTTCTAAAAATACCTTTAATTTTTACAAACATAAAGGTCTTCTTACACCTGAAGGAAGACTAATAGCACAAATAATAATAAGAGCATCCCTTTGTTCTACTTAAGAACATAATGTTAGTATTAAGTATAATTGCTTTGTGTTTGTTTTATATATTTACTTGTTTTTATATTTATCAATTTTACCTGTACACACATATACTTGTGCTTGTGTTTTGTGTATGTATGTGAGTCTGATGTGTGTGTGTGTGTGTGTGTGTGTGTGTGTGTGTGTGTGTGTGTGTGTGTGTGTGTGTGTAGGCTAGAGGTAGATACTGGGTGTTATGCTTGATTAATACTACCTTTATTTTTAAGATAGAGTCTCTTCTGAATTTGGAGTTTACTTATTTATCTGTACATGCTGTCCAAAGATATTCAGCAATCATTTATCTCTGTACACTATATCTATGATTATAGACACTCACTGTGTTAGCTACATTTTTATTTATGTGAAATATATAACATGACCAAGACAAAAAAAAGTATTCAATGTAGTCTTGCTTATGGTTTCAGAGAGTAAAACCAAGATCACTATGGGGGAGTGTGGTGGCATGCAAGCAGGCATGGCATTTGATCAGTAGCTGAAAGATTATATCCAATCCAAAATGGCCCAGAGTGTCAAAGATAGGGAGAAAGGGAGTGGGGTTAGGGAGAGGAGGAGGAGGAGGAGGAGGAGAGAGAGAGAGAGACAGACAGACAGACAGACAGACAGACAGATTGGCAGACTGGCAGACTTGGAATCTGGGAGATTGGGAGAGGAGTGGGAGACCTGGAGCTTGAGCCTCATGTGTCCTTTTCAAACCTCAAAGCTGACTTACCAGTGACATTTCCTATAAGAAGACAACACTTCTTGATCCTTCCTAACCAATCACTAAACAGGAACCATTTATTCAAATATATGAATCCAAGGGGCCACTCTCACTCATCTACCAAACATGATCTCTCACTGAACATGGAATATGTTGCTTTGTCTACACTGGTGGAAAATGAGCTTTAGCAACAATTAATCTGAGCACTACAATCTCTGGGGATACAGGCACTTATTAGCACATCTGGATTTTAATCAGAATATTAGGAATACAAGATCAAGTATTCTCATGTAGCAGAAAAGTTACCAAGAGGGTAAGCTTACAACCTCATGTGTTTCATATTTTTTCTACTGTATTTCATTTATGTATTGTTCTTGTTTGTGCTGTATTCAAACTAATGTGTCTGTTAGAGCTTGTGTAAATATCTCCCTTAGCCCCTGATACTCTATTTTAACATTCATTGATCTCCTAGTAATTATACCCAATTAGTTATTTATGCATATGCTACTGTTTAGTCTTTTTACCTCAACCTTGCATATAGGCAGGTAGTATAAAAACCAAATAATTTTATATCCATTTCCTTTAAATAGACCTTTTGATTAACATTAGCAAAAATAATTAAACCACTATAAACCATATTTTTTTTTCTAATCATCCTCCTAGGATTTGCATTTGTGTCCTTTATAATGAAAAATTAATCAATTTTATCCATAAGGGTCCTAGTCTTTTTTTATTAGATATTTTCTTTATTTACATTTCAAATGTTATCCTCTTTCTTAGATTCCTCCCCGAAAACTCACTATCCCATCTCCTCCCCTCTCCCCCATTAACCAATCCTCCCACTCTTGCTTCCCTGTCCTGGCATTCCCCTATGCTGGGACATTGAACATTCATAGGACCAAGGGTCTCTCCTCCCATTGATATCCAACAAAGCCATCCTCTGCTGCATATGCAGCTGATCCATGGGTCCCTCCATGTGTACTCTTTGGTTGGTGGTTTATTCTCTGGGAGTTCTGGGGGGTTACTGGTTAGTTCATATTGTTATTCCTCCTATGGGGCTGCAAACCCCTTTAGCTACTTTAGTTCTTTTTCTAGATCCTCCATTGGAGACACTATTCTCAGTCCAATGGATGGCTGTGATCATCCACTTCTGTATTTGTCAGGCTTTGACAGAGCTTCTCAGGAGACAGCTATATGAAGCTCCTAACAGTCAGCACTTGTTGGCATCCCCAATAGTGCCTGGGTTTGGTGACTGTATATGGGATGGATCCCCAAATGGGGCAATCTCTGGATGGCATATCCTTCAGTCTGTACTGCACAGCCTGTCTCTGTATCTCCTCCCATGGATATATTGCTCCCCCTTCTAAGAAGGACCACATCCACACATCGGTCTCCATTCTTCTTGAGTGTCATGTGTTTTGTGAATTGTATCTTGGGTATTCTGAGCTTCTGGGCTAATATCCACTTAGCAGTGAGTGCATACCTATGTGTTATTTTGTGACTTGGTTACCTCACTCAGGATGATATTTTCTAGGTTCATCCATTTGTCTTAGAATTTAATGAATTCATTCTTTTTAATAGCTGAATAGTACTCCATTGTGTAAATGTACCACATATTCTTTATCCATTCCTCTGTTTAAGGACATCTGGGTTGTTTCCACCTTCTGGCTATTATAAATACTGCCACTATGAACATAGCAGAGCATGTTTCCTTATTACATGTTGGAGTATCTTCAAGGCATATGTTCAGGAATGGTATATCTGGGTCCTCAGGTAGTACTATGTACAATTTTTTGAGTAACTGCCAGACTGAATTCCAGAGTGGTTGTACCAGCAATGGAGGAGTGTTCCTTTCTCCATATCCTTGCCAGCATCTGCTGTCACCTGAGTTTTTCATCTTAGCCCTTCTGACTGTTATCCTAGTCTTAATTTGAACAACCAATATTAAAACATGCTTATGTAAAATCTCTTCTGAACCTTAAAACATTCTTTTTAGTTTTAAAATTTTTATTGGATATTTTCTTTATTTACATTTCTTTATATACATTTCCTGGTCCCCCTCCCCTTGGAAAACCCCTATTCCATGCCCCCTCCCCAAAATATTTTTAAAATAATACATGATCACTCCCCTCTCTCTCTCTGTGTATGTGTGTGTCTGCCTGTGTGTGTGTGTGTGTGTGTGTGTGTGTGTGTGTGTGTGTGTGTGAGTGTGTATGTGTTAGAAATAAAAAGAGACAAAAGAAACAGTGATACAGAGAAAGATAAAGCTGCTGTTGTGGAATATGCCTGGACATGTGTGTGAATATGCATATGAGAAAGAAATAAATATGCATGTGTGATTTATGCACACATATGTCTGTGTGTCTGCATATCTTTTATGCAAAGGACAGACATGAATCCAGCTGCCCTGCTTTGTCATTATTTGCCGCATTCCCTTGAAATGTGTCTTCTTTTGAACACTGATCTCTTTTGGCAGCTGCAATCCACAGCAATCCACCCATTTCTGCCCCCTAACCAGTGGATTTCATGTGTGCATTTATGCCTAACCATGTTTTACATGAACTCTATGGTCCAAAATCAGGTCTTTATATTCATTAGACAAGTGCTTTTATGGACTCATCAATCTCTATGTCCTAAATTACTCATTTATGTGATATAATAACAAGAAAGCCATGGGATCAATATGCTTATTCTATACTGAAGTTGAAAGAAATAATTGATGCTAAAAAGAACATAACCCAGCAGGTTAGACATTAAATCTTAAATATTGATGCCCAAGCTGTGGTGAGGTTTGTACCTCTAGAGTCTGGGGAAGCATGGTTTCTAACGTTTTGCATAGTTATTATATCAGGATGGGTTTTCACACTCCCTGTAGCTTTTATGGCAAACATGAAAAACTACTGTTTGTTTAACCTTCCTTAGGTCTCAGTTGGAAATCCTCTTTTGCATCTCTGTCAGGAAACTTGCTAGTAGAGACTTCCTCAAGGATGAAATACTTTGCCTGACTCCACAGTTATTGCATCCTGTTTGTGTGCAGAGCCAGAACACCATGGTTACCAGAAAGGACTCCTGCTAGAACAAGCATGTTCCTGAGCAATTTGAGCCATAGCTGGAGTAGACACAAGGTATGGAGAAGAAGCTCCAGGTGAGAATAAGCAACCACCGAAGTCCATAGCAAATACTCCTAGGGTACTTTCTCTGAGAAGATGTATTGTATGGCCTCTGTGCCTTTTATTAGATCCTTCATGAGCATCAGTCTTCATCATTCATAATTTGTATTATGCACAATTTCTGTTCCATTCCCTTCAAAATTTTCAAATCTCTTTTCATTACATAAATTTAAAGTCTCTTGAAATTTGAAGGTATAAAGGAACTCTTCCACTCTTCATTGCATCAAAGAAGATATGACTTCAATGAATTAATTAATAAGAACTTATGGTATTTCAGGCAGTACAAATTAGAAGTTTAGTTCTCATATTCTATGTTGTGTTCTGTGCTAAGTAAAACTATGTTCATGAGCCATGCAGGTTTCTCCTATGGCAGAGAGTCATAAGAACATGCATTTAACACTTTCTAAAAGAGGTAATCTGTGAATTATGTTGTTCACAATGCCAAATACCAGTAATTCAGTATCAATCATTGAAATGACAGACAGACAGACATGATACAAATAACTTAATGAAGTATAAACTCAAGATTTTATTTATAAAAAATTAGTAAGGCAAAAGACAGAAAAGGTTATGAGATTCTTTGCATTGGCACTTTTCTATGTATAAGTATTATAAACAGGCATATAAGTAATAGTATTACTAACTGCCATGGAGTTATCTGTGCTCTTAGATCTAGTTTCTGAAGAGTGTCTCTGAACGAAGATTGAGTAGGAATACTGAGTTCTATATGTCAAAATGTCCAGTGGAGGAATGACACATGTTTGACTGACTCCTTCGCTATGTTCTTGCCAATTTTACCAAGGTGTCATTCCACTAGTTTTACCTGGATTATTTCTACACTTCTAAGTAGCCCAATAAACTTAAAGCACATAATTGTTTTCCTTAAAATTAAAATTAAGGGATTACGATAATGAAAAATTCCTTGAGTTATAAACAAGCTAAACATCATCCACCAAGGGCAAACCTGTACATCTATACAGCTTTTATCCTTCAGGGATGAGAGACCACAAGAGTAAATGTGGTCTTCATAATGAATTTACCACTAATGTGAACACTAATCTTTTTCTCCCAGGAGAATATTTCTATTGTAGGTATTATCATTGAGAAGGACTTTAATTCAGAGATGTCTAATTACACGATAGGTTAATTCTATTAACTACAAAATCTCTAAGGGGTTTTAACATTTTTGACTATTAAATAAGTTTAAATGGTCTAGCTAAATTACTAATGATTGCCTTTCATTGCCAAGCAGACTATTTGATAAATCTGCTCTTCCTTCTGGAACACTGGGACAACGACTTTATTTGAGGGCAATCATAATTTATTGCAATTACATTTAATACATGGTGATGATGCTAATGTTATGTATAGTCTGAGATTCTCAAAATGATTGCTTCCTTGGCTATTATCATTCTTGAGGGGAGGCACAAAGAGTCTACTATTAGTAATAAAACAAATAATGGTAGAAAATAAATGGGATTCCTTATTCATAACTGCAAGTAAAGCTTATTTGCAGTTTGGGTGGTGTCAGAAGAGTTTTCGTTTTCCAAGGCTGCTCTTATAATAGAACAATACTAGACTTTCTATACTTAGTGTGTGGTTATTTAAATGTGCTTATTTTTCTTTGTTACTCTGTAGGCATTGGTCTAGACACATTGTGGCAATTAGAATGGCTAGAGTCACTGAAGCTTCTAATTTTAACCATGCCTGAACACCTAATAACCCCTTATTTATAAACAGGAAAGTATGATATGCAATTATTACTCCTCTCCTCATATTACAGAAATTGACAATTCATTTCAAACTTGATGTATATCAATTAGTATTCATTAAGAATAAAGCACGGGGGACCTAAGGTAAACTATGAATAATAGAGTATTTTATCAAACAATTACATTTTTCCAGTTAAGAGTTAAACATGAATGATATAGCTGTCTCCTGTGAGGCTCTGCCAGTGCCCGGCAAATACAGAAGTGGATGCTCACAGTCATCCATTGGACGGAGCACAAGGTCCCTAATGAAGGAGCCAGAGAAATATCCAGGTGCTGAAGAGGACTGAAGCCCCATAGAAGGAACATCAATATGAACTAACCAGTACCCTCAGAACTCCTTGGAACTATACCACCAATCAAAGAAAACGCGTGATGGAATTTGTGGCTCTAGCTATATTTGTAGCAGAGGATGTCCTAGTTGGTCATCAATGGGAGGAGAGGCCCTTGGTCCTGTGAAGGCTCTATGCCCCAACTTAGGGGAATACCAATACCAGGAATGGGAATAGGTGGGTTGGGGAGCAGAGGGGGGGAATAGGGGATTTTTGGAGGAAAAACTAGGACATGGGATAACATTTGAAATGTAAATAAAGAAAATATCTAATAAAAAATTGGCATACCTGAAAAAAATGATGGCACATACCTGTAACAATCTCAGCATGTAGGAGACAAGAAAGCAGGAGTGGGTGGATTGGGGAGCAGGGGTTATAAGGAGCTTTGGTGATAGCATTTGAAATGTAAATGAAGAAAATAGCTAATAAAAATAAATAAAATATATGTATGAGTGAGAGAGAGAAAGAGAGAGAGAAAGAGAGAGAGAGAGAGAGAGAGAGAGAGAGAGAGAGAGAGAGAGACTCAGATAAGAAGAAAATACCTTTAAGGCTAGCTTGGGTTATAAGCTAAATTTAATTTTTTTAAAAAGGTTTTGCAAAGAAGGAGAGGAAGAAATCAAGAAAGCCTCACATTTATAGCTATGATATACATACACAGATGTTTGACTATGAGGTTTCATTTCTCCTGTAGCTCAAACATTCATGAATGGTTCTAGTTCATTAAAATAAATCTGTCTAATGAAAGGAGTTACTATTTCTCACTGTAAAGAATTAACTGATAATATTGTTAGAGAAAATGGGCACAGAAGGAAAAACTTTCATTTAAATCAAACATCATGACTTTGGGCTTTCTGCACAAGGAAAACATGGTAAAAAAAAAAAGTTAAGATATTGCAAGTAGAACCTGGTCTAATAAAATATCTAAATGTTAGGGGTTCAAGTGAAAAGCAGTAGAACAAAAGAGAGCGAGAGAATTATATACCCTGTTAAGTGGACATTTGCAGAGGAAGCAAAAAAGTCTCCATAACAGTAATTCACAGTAGGCTCACATTATCTAAAACAGAAATGCACAGTGATAGATAACAGAGTAACAATCCACAGAGAGAAATAAATACATTCATTAGGAAAAAAAAAAAGGAGTTGCTATAAACATTTGATGAATGTGTTTGAAAAGTAGTGTATGCACTAAGCACCCCCCCAAAAAAAAAGCAGTAATAAATACAAGGTAAAGAATATGACAGATGTGAAAATGCAAAATTTATGATCTAATGTTTTTGTGTCTCCTGGTTTTTTTTTTATTTTATTTTTTATTTTCTTTCTCTCAGTGTTAGTAAGGACATGAGTGCCATTCTGTCTTCACCAAAGCAGGGAAATGACTATGATGGATGAAAGAATGTATGTTGATTGTGATGCAGTGCCCTGTTGTGTTAAGAAAGTGGAAGTCTTCCACATTGGATTGCCTCATTTTCCAAAAAGAGGATAAGGAGATCAATGAACATTGAACTATTAGGGAGGAACAAATGCAAATATCATATTAACATATGGCTGTAATGATTTTTGTGAAGAGAAGGGGAAAACAAGTGGTACACACTATAAAATATGCAAGATTTATATTTTAAAGGTGATTCCTATCATCACATGAGGAGAAATGTTTATGTAATTTACTTAGAGCAACCAGTTGACATTGAACATGAAATCTCTTTCTTCATGAAGTATCATGTCATATATATATATATATATATATATATATATATATATATATATGCCTAACATCCTCTTAGAAAGCTATTATTTGAATATCCTTTCATCCTTAGTATTTTCTAATAGCTTATGATCTGGTGTGCTTGTCTTCTTTGTGCTATTATTTATGCAAGAATTACGGTGAGTAATTACAAGTTCAACTTTTAAAATTTTTTAAATTTAAAGTTTGCAGGTTAAAAGCAGAAACATGCATGTAGACAAAGTTGCTATCAATTTTCAGAATTTTTAAAATGACTTTCAATTATAAATTTTCCACTATATGGGAGAAATGAAAAATGTCCCCTATATGCTTGCATATTTGGACACTTCCTCTCCAGGTGATGGCACTGTGAAGTTCTGGAATATGGAACAGGTAGGGCCTTGAAGGAGAAAATCCACCAATGGAGAAAAGCTTTAAAAGTTCAAATCCTCATTCTACCTCCCGGTCTCTGTCTCTGTCCCTGTCTCTCTGTCTCCAAGTTTCTGTCTCTCTCTGTCTTTGTGTCCCTCTGCCTCTCTCATTCTGTCTCTGCCCCTATGTCCCTATTTCTACATCTGTCTCTTCCCCTCTCTCCCTCTCTCCCTCCTTCCTTCCCTCCCTCTCTATCCCTATCCACTATCTATCTATCTATCTATCTATCTATCTATCTATCTATCTATCTATCATCTATCTATCTATCTATCTATCTATCTATCTATCTATCTATCTAACTATCTAACTATCTTTCTGCTTCCTATGTATATATGAAATATGATCATCTAGATTCTTTCTTCAGCCAAATACTACCATGTCTTCTATATAATTATAGAATCTCCTGCCCTGTCTGGGACCATAAAATTTAAATAAATGCTTTGTTTTTCACCAGAGTACATTAAAACAATGGAAAGTAACTGATACACAAACCAGGAGAGTGATTTGTTATTGTTGTTTTTATTGTTATAAAAATTTGACAGTGTTGTTGTTGAAAGATGTGGAAGAATTTGGTATTTTGAACTGAATAAAACTCTTTATTTCTGTAATCAGAGCTTAATGGTCTGCCCTACTACTATCCAGGGTGATGAGGTGAAACAGACTGTGGAGGCCAACTCATGAGGTTTTTGAGCAAAACAAATATTAT